>NC_057802.1:274265915-274557791 GCF_018294505.1 Triticum aestivum | reverse complement strand
GGGGGGCTGGAGTTGTGCTCATCTCACCCCCCGAGGACAAGCTCTACTAGGCCATGCAGCTCTGCTTCCAGTAGAGCGAGAAGGTCTCCAACAACATTGCAGAGTACGAAGGCCTGATCACCGGTCTCAAGGCTGCGGCAGCCTTGGGAGTGAAGCGCCTCACCATGAAGGGCGACTCCCAGCTCCTCATCAACTTCTCCAACAATGTATACGAGCCGAAGGACGAACACATGGAGGCATACCTTGCGGAGGTATGCAAAATTGAGAAACAATTCTTGGGCCTGGAGCTGCAGCACGTGCCGCGCGACACGAACAAGGAATCAGACGACATCACCAAGAGGGCGTCCCGGTGCCTGCCTCAGGAGCCTAGCGCCTTTGAAGAGCGGCTTTTCAAGCCGTCGCTAACCCCACCCACCGTGGGACCGGCATCGCCTCAAGAGGAGCTCCCCCAGCACCCCTCTCAGGTGCCCCCGCTTGCGGCCCAACCTCGGGAGCACGTCTGCTCCTTGCGCTTGAGCCTCAGGAGGGGTGCTGGACCGAGGAGTTCAAGGTGTACCTGCTTTTGGGGACCCTGCGGGAGAAGGAGGAAGACGCGGAGCGTGTGGCTCGCCAGGCCACTGCCTACTGCATTCAGGATGGCGAGCTCTATTGGAAGCGGCCAAACAATGTCTCTTTGCGGTGCATCTCCAGGGAACAAGGACACGAGCTGCTGGCTGACATACATGGCGGGGATTGCGGGCATCACTCGTCGTCACACACCCTCGTGGGCAAGGCATTCCGCTGCGGATTCTACTGGCCCACAGCGCTCAACGATGCTATCGAGCTGGTGAGATCCTGTGAAGCCTGCCAGTTCCATGCCAAGCAAATCCACCAGCCCACTCAGGGTCTCCAGACCATCCCGTTCTCATGGATGTTCGCGGTCTGGGGGCTGGACATCTTGGGCCCATTCCCTCGGATGCCCGGGGGCTACCGCTACCTCTACGTCGCCATCGACAAGTTCACCAAGTGGGCGGAGGTGGAGGCTGTCCGCACCATCCCAGCCGGCTCGGTAGTCAAGTTCATCAAAGGCCTCGTGAGCTGGTTTGGGGTCCCTAATCGCATCATCACCGACAATGGCTCGCAGTTCACTAGCAACCTTTTCAAAACATATTGTGCTAACCTTGGAACGCAGATATGCTACGCCTCAGTGGCACACCCCAGGAGCAACGGCCAAGCCCAGCACGCCAACGCGGAGGTCCTGAGAGGCCTCAAGCAAGGACCTTCAAGAAGAAGCTCGAGGCCTGCGGTAGGGGCTGGCTGGACAAGCTCCAGTCCGTGTTGTGGTCCATCCGCACCACCGCGACCAAGCCAACGGGCGAGACTCCATTCTTCCTTGTCTATAGAGCCGAAGCGGTTCTCCCACACGAGGTCAGGCATCGCTCCGCGCGGGTCTTGGTGTTTGATGAGGCACACCAGGACGTCTCGCCGGGGATGGACATCGTGCTGGGGGAGGAATGCCGCCGTCAAGCCTTGCTCTGAGCAGCGAGGTACCAGCAGGCGCTACGGCGGTACCACTGCCGCAGCATTCTCCCCAGGACGCTCGAGGTGGGTGATCTCATACTGATGCAGGTACTCTCTAGGGAGGGGCTGCATAAGCTCTCACCCATGTGGGAGGGCCCATTCAGGATCGCCCGTGTCTCCAGGCCTGGCGCTGCGCACCTGGAGACGCAGGACGGGATCCCCATCCAGAACTCCTGGAACATCCAACACCTCCGGAAGTTCTACCCATGAAGCAAGGTCCCGTGTCTGTGAAGGTCTCCGCTCGTGACACTCTCACGTAATGATGAGTGGGGCTGTACACACCCCGGAGTCTCCTGAGTGTCGCCCGTGGGCCTCACGGGGGCTCCCTCCGGGCGGCGCGACGCGGTGCACTAAGCCACAACTAACCCATGCCTGGGGGCTCGCGTAAGGAAGAATAAGGCGCCTCACTAAGCTTTCTAATAACTCTGTAGCTCTACAATGTCTCCTGAGGCTGACGGCTCCTGAGTCAGGAAGGGAGTTTCGCCGGATGCCGAAGGGCGCTCCCTCACGAGGTGGGAAGCTACCGCAAGCATATCAAGCTAAGTTACCTTAACCGCACCTACTCGGAACATAGATATCACAGCATAACATCAAAATAGTAAACATAGCATAGTGGCATAAGTGCCATAGTTCATTACACACCCCAGCGGGACCCTCCACTTTTTTCAAATGTAGGAGGAAGGACAGGTTAAACAAAAGTGGCCCGCACGACCGTAGCAGCTCTCGAGGCCAGGCTCCGATGGCCACCGGGCTCAGTTTGGGTCTTCCTCCCGTTTCACCGGAGCGCGGCGACGAGATGACCCATCGCCTTCCCCGATGCGAGCTCGGTGATGTGGTGTTTGGTCGTAGCCACCGCTGCTGGTGCTCTCGCCGAAGGAGGAGCCGCCGCTGCTGAAGGAAGCGCGGCCGTCTCCAAGGGCAAGCTCACCCACGTCACCGTCGCGGCCGTCGTCAAGGCCAAGCTCATCGTCGCCGCTGCCGTCTTCCGGGCAGCACCCCACACGACGGCTGTCCTCCCTGAACACCCTCACGTAGAGGGTCGCGAGGCCATCGTACCTGAAATGAAGGGTGCGCCTCCCCTCAGGCCTCGCGCCGCCCAAAGCAACGCCGACCCCCGAAGAAGTGGGCCCGCGCCCCCGAGGAGCTACCGCCGGGGTGGAAACATGCTTGCGGGGGCGGCCACACCCTCCTTGGGGGCCTTCCCCTTCTCGTTGGCAGAGAACCTCCTCGTCGATGCCATGTATGCTACGGCAAGACGGGGAGATGAGGAAGAAGGAGAAGATGGAGATGATCAAGGGGGGCTCCGCCCCTTTCCCTCATTTATAGCTAGAGGAAGGCCAACCGCCGGCCTCCATGATCCCCCGCAATGATGGTTTTTCTCTGCATGCAGCAAAGTCTCGTCAAGTCGGGAGCGGTTGCCGAGGCTGTGTGGGGAAGCAGAGACACCCACGTCCCATTAATCGCCATGCTCGGCCAAGGTCGCAGGAGGTTTGGGCCCACGGCGCCTCGCACTTGCCCTTTGGCTTCGCCTTGAAGCCAAGTCCGAGCGCGCCTTGGGCCCGGGGGCTACTGTTGGCGTTCTGGGAATGGGGGTACCCAGACTTGCCTGCCTGCAGCCCACGGCGTGGCTCCGTCGACGGCCTTGTATGGCCCAGCATCGACCTCCACGAGGAACGGCCTCCTCAGGCCGGCTCCCGAGGAGCGGAGATTTCTATGCAAGCCTCACCTCACGAGGTTCGGATGACGTGAGCCATGACGACCAACGCCCGGTGGACACCAGCGATGCAGCATACCAGTTTCCTCTTTGGTGCTAAGGAGGCAAGCGCAGGCGTGGAGTCCCGAGGAATCAGCCAAAGGTTTCCATTCCGGTGCAACAAGACCAAGACCGCTAGGACGACAGGACAGAGGTCACCACCGAGCCCACCGCGGCGTCACAACCAGAGGCTTTTGCAGGCGAAGACTACTTTTGTCAGGATAGCATGTACTAGCTGTCCTCCTTCGAATTTGGCAGTTGTGGGATCCCTTCCCGCCTTTCATTTGGGAAGAGGACCAAGGCCACTATAAATAGGACCTAGCCACCACCAAAGAGGGAAGAGACCGGATAGGATCCATTCCATCCTCACACTCACCAGCTCACTCGAGCACAAGAACACTCCTCCTCCTGAGGTTGTTCTCCCACTGTACTAGTTCATCCTCAGCCCCTCGAGGCCAATCCACCACAAAGCAGGAGTAGGGTTTTACACTGCAAGGTGGCCCGAACCTGGGTAAGCTGTTGTGTCTCGTTTCCTTCCTGTTCATCAAGCTAGGCCGAGAGATTGGCGAGTAGGCAGACTGGGGAGGTTGAGTTCTTCACACGCACCCCAGAGTTCGAACCTCTCAAGGGTCTGCGGAACCCCAAATCTGACACACTGCCTTGGTGCTCTCGGCACGGCGTGGTGAACGTGGTCAAGGAACGACTTCCATCGGAAGAGGACTGTACGTGGAGAGGCTGACAATTGGGTCCACGGCTGCAGCAAGGACGTGCCTCCTATTATGCGTAAAATAATTATTCCTCCACCTGACAGCAGGGACCGACCAGAAGGGACTCTGTACTTTGCGAAAAAAATGTTTCCCCCCTGATAGCTGGGACCCACTAGCTACATCTTCGCACGCAAGGAAGTGTGTCCATACTACGGGAAAAAAATGATTCTTCCCCCCGAAAGCTGGGACCCACCAGCTATATCTTCGCACGCAAGGAACAGCTGGGACCCACCCGGTCGAAGTGTATGTAGCGTTGTTTGTCTGGTCGCAAACGTGTACGTACATACTGGTTGATAGGTCTGTCTGCAGCGATGGAATGTGGCCGAATAAGGAGCGGCACGTGTCGTAGTAGAGGCACGGACGCATCATGCATGGAGTCCCATCTATATCGTGTACACGTACGTATAGCCATGACACAAGAAAGTAAATACGGCTACATACGTACATACGGGCGAGGTCTCGAACGCGTACAGCGATGTCGTCCTGTTCATCGGTAGCCAATCGGCCGGGTCGCAATGGACGAAACATCGTCGTGTTCATCGGGAGGCAATGAAATAGGTTGTGTTCATCGAGAGCCAACTGGCTTGGACAGAACAGCCGAAACGAGGTCTGGCTTACGACAGAACGGAGGAAACATGACTTATGTTCGACTGCGTACGGTCGAAACGGGGTCCTGTTCATAGGGAAGGGTCTGGCCTACCGCAAAACGGAGGAAACGGACTTCTGTTCGAGTGCCTACGGTCGAAATAGGGTCCTGTTGATTGGGATGGGTGTGGCGTACCGCAAAACGGAGGAAACGGACTTCTGTTGGAGCGCCTACGGTCAAAATGGGTCGTGTTCATCCACCGTCTACTGCCTCGCTTCAGCCTCCACGGGCCACTGTTCATCCACCGTTGTCGGTGGGAACGACACCGGTGGAATCACTGGGATCCCTTCTACGGTTGGCGGGTGCGGGGTTGTGCAAAGAGCGGGTCTGGTAGTCAGCACAAGGATCGTTTACCCAGGTTCGGGCCGCGAGGATGCGCAATACCCTAGTCCTGCTTTGGTGTATATTTGAGTGTTCTTGAGCTCTTGAACTAGTTGTGGTGCGTGCGTAGTCCAAAAGATCTGAATTCCTCTCCAGTAGGCCCCGGGCCTCCTTTTATAGTCAAAAGGGGTCGCCACAGTGGCACACAGGAGGTGGAAAGGTATACAGTGTACAAGCTTATCGCCTGTCATTACGGGACAAGGCGCATTAAATGCGCCCCTTAGGTGTCCCGTTGCTTTATTGGGGACGGCAATGAGGCCCGTCCCTTCCGTCGCCGCTCCGCCTCACTCCGACACGCGTCCAGGCCAATGAGGCATGCAGCGCCACGTAGGCTGGTAGGCTACTGAGGTGGCGTGGTGGTAGGGTCTTCACGAAGATCTGCGTGCCACCACGCAGGTGCTTGCTGAGTTGGCCTGGAGGCCGCACGTTGCCACGCAGGTGCCTGCCTAGGTGGTTGGGCTGGCAGCTGTATGGGAACGGTGGTGGAGTCTTGGCAGATGTGGGTCTGGCTGTGGCCCCGCAGGTGTCCTCGGCAAGGGTCTTGCCGGGGCCCTGGCAAGGATCTTGCCGTGGCATCACGGGAGTCCCCGGCAAGGATCTTGCCGGGGGTCTCGTGGATTTCCTCGGCAAGGATCTTGCTGAGGATCGTCGTCTTCTGGTCCTCATCTAATCTCGTGTCTTTATGATCTTTACAAAGATCTGCATGCCACCATGTAGGTGCCTCCCGAGCCTTGGTTCCGATGTGGTTGATGGTGTTGGAATCCTTGGGCTCAAGGGTGGCGCGCTCTGCTGGCGTTGGGCAAGTTGCCCCGGCAAGGCTTTTGCCGGGGCTGCAGAGGCCGCCCCGGCAAGTGTCTTGCCGGGGGAGTCCACCTCGCCCTCTTACTCTTTGCGTCTCTGGTCTTGGTGTTGCTTTGCCCATCTTGTGCCTTTGGCTCTCCTCCTCTGCCCTGCTAAGTGTGGCCGTGGGCGCGACTCTGACTGCCCGTTCACAAGTAAAGGGGTACAAAAAGGGCCCCCACTTTTGTACACCGACAGGAGCCCCCGGGCCTGGGCCACACATAAGCGCAACACGTTGTTGGGCCAGGCCCAGAACGGTGCACGGGCACGCGGGGCGGAGTTTTACTGCGGTAATTTCCTCGCGCGTCGCGCTTCCCCACGACCCGCGTTGAATGTGTGACGTGGGTGTCGTGCGCGGAATGACCGTAGCATGCTCGCGTCATCCGTGGTGAACAGTAAAGAGGCGGCTTGCGTGTTCCCTCGAAACGGCAGAGCCGCCGCTCATTTACTCTCTCCACCTTGGAACCGTCGTTCCATGTTTCCCACTACACCTGCTCCTTACGCCACGTACGCCGCATGCGTGGCGCGGGGTAGGTGACAGACGCATGGAATATAGGAAGGCGCACGAGGGCTGATACTCGCGTGCCTTCGATTGGGTGGGGAGGGCGGTCGATGGCCTCGCTTGCTCCCACTTTAATGAGCCGGATTCAAGCGGGCTCTTTAGGGGCGTAGAGCTTGTCTTTCGGCCTCCCCTTCCCAACTATAAAAAGGGAACTCAGGGGTAGGAGGAAGAGCATCTCCCTACATCTCCCCTTTGTCTCCATCCCCACTCACGGTCATGGTGAGAGGGCATGGCCGCGGCCGTTCTTCTACGGAGGCGACCAGGTCCTCCTCCCGCCAGAGAGCTACGGCGGTCAAGGAAGAGCTAGATGCCCAAGGTGAAGGCCATGCTCGAGGCGGGGCCGCGGTCGGTGAGGCGGTCGAGGCAGAGGCGACAGAGGCAGAGGTGGGCGTGGAAGGGGGATGCCTGCGTCGTCTCCGTCTCCGTCGCCATCTCCCCCGCCAACTCCTCCTGCTTCGTCGAGTGGTCACGTCGGGGACTCGGCGCTCGAGTTTATCCTGCAGCTGCATGGGCCGCTGCGCCGCCGCCTTTGTCTTCCTCGGGCATTCGCGAGGGTGCTGGAGATTGACCAGCCACCGCGGTTGAGGCTTCACATGAATGGGTGTTGCCATGGCGACATGTGGGTGAACACAGGGTTTCCCGCCCCTCAAGTGATGCTCCTTCGCCGGGGCTGGAAAACCTTTGCACGCACCCATTGCTTGATGGATGGGCACGTCCTCTGCTTCAAGCTAGCGGAGAGCGATTTGCTCTCCGTCAAGGTCTTCGGGCGCTCGGGACAGGCTAGGGTGCTGCGCGGAGAGCTTGACTGATGGCGAAACCTCCTCTTCGGGTGAGAGTGACGAGGAGGATAGCGACGGCGACGACGAGGGTAGCGGGCAGGAGGATGACGGGTCCAACTAGGCGTCGGGCACACCGTTCCTGGGCAACGCCGGCAGCACCATCATCTGCATCGCCAGCTCCTTGCACTTCTCTGGGTCATCGCCTCGGGTGGCTGGCGTTGGAGGGACGGGGAAGACAAAGAAGGCGGGTGGCGGGTCGTCAAGTCGGAGTACGATGGCCTCGACGCCTTCGTCGCGTATTGCCGGGCTGCCGCCTCGTCTTTCGGCTCTTCCTCTGGCACCGTCATCACCGGCCTCCTTCCGTATGATCGCTGATATGTTCTCTTTGCGTCTTCTGCTGCTCGTACCTCGCCTAGGCACTCCTTTTGCCCTTCCGCAATCTTGTTCCGTTTCCTGAGGAGAGGGACAAGAAAGGGATTACGGGCACCTTATCCCTTTTTAGTTTGTAAGCCTACGGGCCTTAGTAGAATTTAAATCTCGTAACCCCCTTGCTGATGTATGCATTCCGTATGAATTGTACTTGTTAGCAACGTATTAATGAGGAGAAGGGTGTTTGCCGGGTTTTGTTTGCGCGTGGGCGAGGGCCACACCAAGGAACGAGTCCTCGTTATCTTAAGATAAACACTATACCTCGGCAACATGCCTTGCCGTCTTCCTGCTCTATAGCTCAGCTACACTCACGCCCTTGGCGAAGGTAGGGGCCGAGTAGGATTAGGCCATTCGCTCGTCCCCTTCCCATCGCACTACAACCAAATTCCGGCCCAAAGTAAGGTTTTCGGGCATGGGACAGAGGGAGCAAGATGGTATGAGAGCGAGCGATGTCTCGTACGTTCTAGTTTCATACGGGGGCACAGAGTGGGGGAAAAAGACTTATCTGATGTCGCAGCCACCGGCAACCTTGGCTTGCCGTGATCGGATCCTTAGACCTGCAGGCCCCGGCAACCTTGGCTTGTCGGGGTCGGGGCGTCGACCTGTTCCCTTTCTTCCAAAGTAGCTCAGCAGAAAATGTCCACGCACCCTGCGAACCAAAAAGGACGGGAAGGAACAGAGAGATGCATACTCCGCCTCTATTCTAAGGGTTAGTCGCCGCCAAGCACTATCAACCCTAACACAGAGAGAGACTCAACCTAGCATGCATGCTAAAACTTAGGGGCGCCAGCGCTTCATTTATTTATGCTCGGGGTCTGCACCTGGCTTTGTACGAAGGGTTACATGCCTTGCCGGCATGGCTTGCACAAAAGGTGGTTTGCCGGGGAGCCCGGCAACCGCGCCTTATGGTTAAAACTTGCGAAGATGTTCGATGTTCCAGGAGTTGCTCACTGGAATACCATCTTCAGTCTCCAAGAGGACTGTGCCGGGCCTGGTGACTCGTATTACCCGATAAGGGCCTTCCCACTTTGGCATCAACTTGTTGGAATTCTTGGCCGACTGAACGTGCCGAAGAACAAGGTCGCCTTCCTCAAAGCTTCGGGCATGAACCTTGCGGCTATGGTAGCGGCGCAAGGCTTGCTGGTAGCGTGCTGCTCGCACAGCCGCCCGAAGACGATATTCCTCAAGGAGTGTTGCGTCATCTTGCCGCAACTGCTCTTGCTCTAGCTCATCATAAGCGAGCACTCGAGGTGACCCGTACGTGAGTTCCGTGGGGAGAACTGCTTCTGCCCCGTAAATGAGGGAGAAAGGTGTCTGGCCGGTGGCTCGATTTGGTCTCATTCTGATTGACCAAAGGACCACTGGCAATTCATCAATCCAGCGCCGTCCGCACTTGTGTAGCCTGTCAAAAGTTCTTGTCCGGAGGCCTCGCAATACTTCAGCATTCGCCCTCTCAGCCTGGCCGTTGCTTCATGGGTGTGCCACAGAAGCAAAACAGACCTTGCTGCCGAGGTCCTGGGTGTAGTGTATGAAGGTGCGGCTCATGAACTCCGTGCCATTGTCGGTGATGACTCTATTTGGCACACCAAAATGGCAGACTAGTCCCTTGAAGAATTTGACGGCCGACTGTGCTTTCACCTTTCTCACTGCCTCCACCTCCGGCACTTTGTGAACTTGTCGAATGCGACGGACAAGTACTCAAAGCCCCCGACAGCACGGGGAAAGGGCCCCAGTATGTCGAGCCCCCAGACCGAGAATGGCCAGGAAAGAGGGATTGTTTGGACAGCTTGAGCTGGTTGATGAAGCTTCTTTGAATGGAACTGGCACGCTTCACACTTGGTTACTAGTGCTGTTGCATCCTGGAGGGTTGTGGGCCAGAAGAAACCTTGTCAGAATGCCTTGCCGGCAAGGGCCCTCGACCCTATGTGGGAGCCACATATGCCTCAGTGTATCTCTGCCAACAGCTCCAGTCCTTCCTCCCAGGGAATGCACTTCAGTTTCACACCGTTTGGTCTTTTTTTGTATAGAACGTCGTCGACGAACTGATACATGGCAGACTGACGGGCTACTTTCTCCGCTTCTTCCTGCTCCTCAGGGAGTTCCCCTGTTTGGAGGAATCGGACGGTATGCTGTGCCCATGCCGGAGCCTGGGGCTCGACGGCAAGGACCAAAGGCATTTCCTCTGCCACGGGAGCGGCTGTCTCTACGGCCAGGGCTTGACGCCCTGCCGGAGTCTGTTGCCCCATGGCAGGCTCAGTGTCCACGGCAACATCTTTGCCGGCGGCTCCTGGGAGCTCGGCGGGAAAGTACTTGCCGGGGCCTGATTTCCTCCGCTTGTTCTGCCCTGTCGATGGTTCAACGGATGGTTGAGTTAATCGAAGCACAAAAGTACCTGGTTCCACAGGCAATTTGAAGGCAGCGCGTTTCGACAAGTAGTCGACAATGCCGTTCTCCACTCGGGGAACATGCTCCGCTTGTATACCATCAAAACGCTCTTCCAGCTTCCTCACTTCATCTACGTAGGCCTCCATCAATGGGCTTTGATAATCTTTGTTAACTTGCTTGACGACAAGCTGTGAATCACCCCTGACGATGATCTTCTTGATTCCGAGGTCTGTCGCGATCCTGAGACCGGCAAGCAACCCCTCATATCAGTAGTGTTGTTTGTTGACATCTCCCTGGGAAAGTGCATCTGGACTACATACTTGAGGTGCTCTCCGGTGGGTGCGACGAGCAGCACACCAGCACCGGTGCCTTGTAGCGAGGAAGCCCCGTCAAAGTACATAATCCAGTCGCGACTTGTTTCCTCGCCGGGGAGAGCGGTCTCCTGAATCTCTTCATCGGGCGTTGAGGTCCATTTCGCAATGAACTCCACCAAGACTCTACTCTGAATTGTTGAAGTGCTTTCAAACTTCAAACCAAAGCTTGACAGTTCCAAAGCCCATTCCACAATCCTCCCGGTTGCATCTGGGTTATGCAATATCCTTTGCAACGGGAAGCGGGTGACGACGGTGATTTCATGTGCTTGGAAGTAATGACGCAGCTTCCTCGAGGCCATAAGGTGGCCGAAGAGCAATTTCTGCACACCGGAGTACCTTGACCTAGCCCCCTGCAAGAGGGAGCTGAAAAAGTAAACCGGCTGCTACATCATCTTCTTTTCTGCATTATTTCATTTGGTTGCGTCGCTTCTGCTTCGCCAGCGTCAGACTCTGTCGGGGGCCTTGCCTTACCAGAACCTGGCCCTGCCGGGGGGAGCTCTGGTTTGCCATCCGCCAGCCCTGCCATTGTCACTGCCTCTTCGTCGACCTCCCTCTGTGCCAGTAGTGCGGTGCTGACCACTTGGTTCATTGCCGCTAGGTATAGCAGCAACGGTTCTTGTGGTTTAGGCGCAACCAGTATTGGCCTAGAGGAAAGGTACTTCTTCAAATCCTGCAGGGCTCCCTCGGCCTCTGGGGTCCATTCCATTGGACCCGCCTTTTTCAAGATTTTGAAAAAGGGAAGGGCACGTTCAGTAGACTTGGAGATGAATCTGCTCATGGCGGCAACGTAGCCAGCGAGCGACGTACATCCTTGATCTGCCTAGGTGGCTCGATCTGCTCAATGGCCTTGATCTTGTCTAGATTCGCCTCGATCCCACGTTGTGACACAAAGAACCCGAGAAGTTTGCCGGACGGAACGCTGAAGACACACTTCTCAGGGTTCAGCTTGAGGTTGATCTTACGCAAGTTTGGAAACGTCTCTTCCAAATCTTGTACGAGTGTTGCCCTGTCCTTGGTTTTGACCACTATGTCATCCATATAAGCTTCCATATTTCTATGTAGCTGGGGCTCTAGACCAATTTGGACTGCTCTTGCAAACGTTGAGCCAGCACTCTTCAACCCAAAAGGCATTAGTAAAAAACAATACGTACCACATGGGGTGATGAATGATGTCTTCTCTTCATCTTCTCTACTCATGAAGATCTGGTGGTATCCGGAGTAGGCGTCAAGGAACGATAACAAGTCACACCCGGCCGTGGAGTCAACAATCTGGTCGATGCGCGGTAATGGGAAAGGGTCCTTTAGACAAGCCTTATTGATGTCTGTGTAATCAATACACAGTCTCCACTTCCCATTTGCCTTGCGCACCACCACCGGATTGGCCACCCACGTCAGATGGAGTACCCCTCTCACCAAGCCTGCCGCTTCCAACTTCCTGATTTCCTCTGTGATGAACTCTTGCCATTCCAAAGCTTGCTTACTGACCTTCTGCTTGACGGGTCGTGCATGAGGACAGATAGCAAGATGGTGCTCAATCACCTCCCTGGGAATGCCGGGGATGTCGGATGCTTGCCACGCAAACACATCGACATTCGCCCGCAGGAAAGCGAGAGCACGCCTTCCTATTTGCTGTCAAGGGTGGAGCTTATGGTGAAAGCCCCTCCCGTGCCATCCTCCTTGATGGACACCTTCTTGGTCTCTGGTGGTGCAACCCTGGATTTCTTGCTCTTGCCGGTGGAGCTCTCTGGCACGTCCTCGACGAGAGCACAGCACTCCGAAGAGGTGCGCTTACCGGAGTGGGTGCGAGAGGTCTAGCCTGTCTTCTTCCCTCCCGGGGCTTCGGCGGTAGGAGCAAGTGCCTTGGCGGCAGTCGCTGCAACTGCTTCCCGGTAGAGTTGGTCAGCGCAGATCAGCGCATCCTTCTTGTCGGAGGGGATGGTGATGATGGTCATCGGCCCAGGCATCTTCAGCGTGTTGTAGGCGTAATGTGAGGCCGCCATGAACTTGGCTAGTGCTGGGCGGCCGAGGATCCCGTTGTAGGGCAAGGGGATCTCGGCTACATAAAAACAATCCTCTTTGTCATATAGTTTAACTCGCCCCCAAACGTCACGGGCAGCGTGACCTTACCCTTCGGCTAACTCCTTCCCGGGTTGATCCCTTGAAATGTGCCCGTCTCTTCGAGGTCTCCATCAGGAATCTGCAGCCTTTTGATCACAACAGGCGAGATCAAGTTCAGACCGGCCCAGCCGTCAACTAGCTTTTTTGTCACCTTGAGGTTGCGTATTGTTGGCGAAACCAACAACGGCAAACACCCGACCGCAGTTGTGCGATCAGGGTGGTCCTCGGTGTCAAAAATGATAGGCATGCTGGACCACTTCAGTGGCCTTTGAGCATCGAACGATGGTTCTGCTGCTATGATCTCACGTGCCCACTGCTTGAGCTGGCGGTGAGAGGTGTGCAGCGAAGCGCCACCGACGCACATGGCCTCTGTAGCCTTCTGGAACTCATGCTCGCCGGACTCGTCGTCCTCGTCATGATCATCGTCTTCTTGCTTCTTGTCGCGGCCCTCTTGCTAGTTATCCTTGCCGCGGCGACCTCCTTGGCCGCCATGCTTCTTGCCGGATCCTTTGGCACCATCCTGACCCTTCTCCTTGTCTCGCCTCTCATACTCAGCTTTTTGCTTCTCAGCAAGCAGCTCAACTTGTCGGCAATTCTGGAGGTCGTGGCCCTTGGTGCGGTGAATCTTGCAGTACTGCTTGTCGGAGCCTCCTGGCTTGTCGGCAGCCGCCAAGGCCCGGCAAGCGGCGCACTCGGCAATTTCCTTGTCGGGGTCATTTGCCTTGGCCTTCTTGGCAGCGCTGGTGTCCTCGGATCCCTCGACGGCAAGCATGGTCTTGCCCTTGCACTTCCTGTTGTGGCGCCGGCCCTTCTTCGTCGGGGCGGCTGTGTCTTCGTCCGTGGAGTCGGTTTCCGCACTGGCGTCCTCGCCAAGGTACTTCCTCCCCTCTGCAGCTCGAGCGCACCTATCGGCCAGAACATAAAGTTCGGCCACATCTTTGACCTTGTTCATCGCCAGCTCTTCACGCATCTTGCGGTTGCGCACATTCTGATGGAATGTGCTGATCACGGTGACGGGATGAACATCTGGGATGTTGTACTGCACCCGGCTGAACCTATGTATGTACTTGCGCAAGGTTTCACCTTCCTTCTAGGGGATGATATGCAAATCGCTTGCCTGGCCATGAGCTTGGTGGCCTCCAGTGAAGGCGCCAACAAACTCATCGCACAAATTCGACCAAGAATAAATAGAATCCACTGGCAAGTGCATCAACCATGACATGACGTTGGGTTTAAGTGCCAACGGGAAGTAATTGGCAAGCACCTTGTCATCGCGGGCTCCAGCAGCTTGCATCACGATGGTGTAGATGTTGAGGAACTCCGATGGGTGGGTCTTGCCGTTGTACTTCTCGCCAACATCGGGCTTGAACATGCGGTGGGAGGGCCAGTGGAACTGCCGCAGCTCACGGTTAAAGGCTGGGCAACCCACCTCGTAGGGTAGGCCGCCAGAGCCTCCCGGTGCTGGGTGGTCCATAGTGGGCCCCGCCCGCCTATCTGACTGGTGGCGTGCCCCGCGCCAGCGCTCGATGGTAGTTCGAGCGTCTTCATGGGCTCGGTCCCGAAGAACTTGGCGCTGATTGCAGTCGGTCCATGGGTCGGACGACGCTATGGAGATGTTATCACAAGCATCATCACGACGGACCGACACCCACGGTGGCTGGCGTGGGGGAGGAGAGTGCACCGTGGCCGCGGCACCTCCGGTCCTTCCACCACTGGCATGCGGTGGCTCGACGGAGTGCCGGCCTGAGGGCCCCGCTGGTCGCAGCTCATCTTTGTTGGCAACACCGAAGAGGCTCTAGATGGTGGCTCTCCACTCGTCGAGCTTTTCCGCAGCAGGAGGAAAATCGAGGAGCAACTGCGAGCGCGCCAAAGCTTCTACTGGCGTGGGTGGCGGCGAAAGCTACGGGGACCATAACGCGCTCCGACTTCTAACCACGTTAGAAGGAGCTCTATCACGGCCTTGCGGTTGTGCGCCATTTTCGCCAGCACCTTGGCGTGCATGCTGGCTTTCTACGTCCTGCAAATGAGGCACATGACTCTTCCCATGGCGGCGCCCGGGGTCACCAGCGTGGTGACACTGCTCATCGCGCACAACCTGGGAAGAGCGCGTCGTGGGCGCCGACGTAGGCGTCTTGGAAGTCGCCGGGCCGCCCACGGGTGGCACGACGCCGCCCTTGGAGGGCCCCGCGCCGCCTGCGGGGGCCTGGCTCCGTCTTTGGATTTGGCGGCGTGTGGCCCGTCGTCTTGCGCACGAACGATGCTGCTCGCCAGCCTTTGACTGCCAGAGCGATGTGGGTGTTCGCAGGCCACGCCTCGGCTTCTGTCCGCGACCGCCCCACCACTCGCCCGCACTGGTACGGCCCGTTCGGCTCCCGATAAACCGATCGCCGTGATCGTCTTCTTCTTGGGAGCCATGGCGATGAAGAACTGCTAAACTAACTGCTAGACCGTATTTTCACAACTGCGCCCCCTACCTAGCGCGCCAAAGATGTCGATGGGAACGACACCTATGGAATCACTGGGATCCTTTCTACGGTTGGCGGGCGCGGGGTTGTGCAAAGAGCGGGTCTCGTAGTCAGCACAAGGATCGTTTACCCAGGTTCGTGCCGTGAGGATGCGTAATACCCTAGTCCTGCTTTGGTGTATATTTGAGTGTTCTTGAGCTCTCGAACTAGCTGTGGTGCGTGCGTAGTCCAAAAGATCCGAATGCCTCTCCAGTACGCCTTGGGCCCCTTTTATAGTCAAAAGGGGTCGCCACAGTGGCACACAGGAGGTGGAAAGGTATACAATGTACAAGCTTATCGCATGTCATTATGGGACAAGGCGCATTAAATGCGCCCCTTAGGTGTCTCGTTGCTTTATTGGGGACGGCAACGAGGCCCGTCCCGTCCGTCGCTGCTCCGCCTCGCTCTGACACGCGTCCATGCCAATGAGGCATGCAGCGCCACGTAGGCTGGTAGGCTGCTGAGGTGGTGTGGTGGTAGGGTCTTCACGAAGATCTGCATGCCACCACACAGGTGCTTGCTAAGTTGGCCTGGAGGCCGCACGTTGCCACGCAGGTGCCTGCCCAGCTGGTTGGGCTGGCAGCTGTATGGGAACGGTGGTGGAGTCTTGGCAGACGTGGGTCTGGCTGTGGCCCCGCAGGTGTCCTCAGGAAGGGTCTTGCCGGGGCCCTGGCAAGGTTCTTGCCGTGGCATCGCGGGCGTCCCCGGCAAGGATCTTGCCGAGGATTGTTGTCTTTTGGTCCTCATCTAATCTTGTGTCTTTATGATCTTCACAAAGATCTGCATGCCACCATGGAGGTGCCTCCCGAGCCTTGGTTCTGATGTGGTTGATGGTGTTGGAACCCTTGGGCTCAAGGGTGGCGCGCTGTGCTGGCGTTGGGCAAGTTGCCCTGGCAAGGCTTTTGCCGGGGCTGCGGAGGCCGCCCCGGCAAGAGTCTTGCCGGGGGAGTCCACCTCGCCCTCTTGCTCTTTGCGTCTCTAGTCTTGGCGTTGCTTTGCCGTCTTGTGCCTTTGGCTCTCCTCCTCTTCCCTGCTAAGTGTGGCCGCGGGCGCGGCTCTGACTGCCCGTGCACAAGTAAAGGGGTACAAAAAGGGCCCCCACTTTTGTACACCAACAACCGTCGACCGCCTCCAGCCTCCATGATGTAGGGTCAAAACCCTATGGTCGATCTTTCATGATTTGGAGAGGATCCTACGAAGAACACGAGGGGAAACACGAGCGGAACACAAGGGGAAACACTCAAATCAACGAGAACAATCACACATGTGCTAGATCCATGAACATAAAGAGTGATACAAGATCCAAATGCAACAAAGGATGATACAAGAGGTGGAAGTTCTTCTCCGTGAGGAGGTCTTGAGGGATCTTCTCGTGAGGGGTCTTGAATCCACTTGGGGGATCTTCTCCGTAGAGGTCGCGATCTCCGATGGAGAATGTATCAAGTGGATGAGCAAAGCTCTATCTCTCAAATGAGCTAATCCTTTGCTAACCCTAGAAAGAGGGAGGAGAAGGGGTATATATAGTCTAAGGGGGCGAAGGAATACATGGGCCTCTGCCCTTTACTGTGCGCAGACAGGAGGAGCCGGACACTTGGGAGTCGGCCCGGATGTCCGAGCCTTCGCGAGGAGCCAGATGTACGGGGTAGGGCCGGATGCCCGCGCTGGCGGGGTCTGGCTTCGGTGCTCTCTGGACAGGTGCGGTCTGGATTTCTGGGCTGGTGGCGAATATCCGGCTGCTCACGACGAGCCGGATGTCCGAGGCCTGGGCCGGATGTCCGGGCTGACTTGGCCAACTCTGGTTGCTCTCTGGATAGGAGGAGTCGGTTTTCGGGCGTCGGGCCGGTTGTATGGGCTGGGCCGGATGCCTAGGATTGGGCCGGATGTCCAGGCCCTGTAGCCTTGACTGGAGGGTGGCGGCTTGATGTCTACTATGCAACCTTCTTCTTGTAGACTCGTGTTGGGCCTCCAAGCGTAGAGTTTTGTAGGACAATAGTAAATTTCCCTCAAGTGGATGACCTAAGGGTTATCAATCCGTGGGAGGCGTCAGATGAAGATGGTCTCTCTCAAGCAACCCTACAACCAAATAACAAAGAGTCTCTTGTGTCCCCAACACACCCAACACAATGGTAAATTGTATAGGTGCACTAGTTCGGCGAAGAGATGGTGATGCAAGCGTAATATGGATAGTAGATACAGGTTTTTGTAATCTGAAAATATAAAAACAGCAAGGTAACTAGTAACGAAAGTGAGCAAAAACGGTATTGCAATGCTTGGAAACAAGGCCTAGGGTTCATACCTTCACTAGTGCAAGTTCTCTCAACAATGATAACATAATTAGATCATATGGCAATCGCTCAACGTGCGACAAAAGTCACTCCAAAGTTCCTATCGTGGAGAACATAAGATGAAATTGTTTGTAGGGTACGAAACCACCTCAAAGTTATTCTTTCCGATCAATCCATTGAGCTATTCCTATAAGTGTCACAAACAGCCCTAGAGTTCGTAGTAAAATAACATCATATGACACACATCAATCAACCCAAATGTCACCGAGATACTCCAATGTCAGCACAAGTATCCGTCGGTCAATTATACTATATGCATCAAACAACTTCAGATTCATAATATTCAATCCAACACAAAGAACCTCAAAGAGTGCCCCAAGATTCCTACCAGAGAAACAAGGACGAAAATGTGCATCAACCCCTATTCATAGATTACCCCAATGTCACCTCGGGAATCCGCGAGTTGAGTGCCAAAACATACAACAGGTGAACCAATAGAACACCCAATTGTCACCATGGGTATCCCACGCAAGACATACATCAATAGTTCTCAAATCCATAATAGTATTCAATCCGATAATAGTGAAACCTCAAAGGTAAAACTCAATTCATCAAAAGAAAGTAGAGGGGGAGAAACACCATATGATTCAACTATAGTAACAAACCTCGTGGTACATCAAGATCGTGCCAAATCAAGAACACGAGAGAGAGAGAGAGAGAGAGAGAGAGAGAGAAAGAGAGAGTGAGAGATCAAACACATAGCTACTGGTACATACCCTCGGCCCCGAGGGTGAACTACTGCCTCCTCGTCGTTGAGACCACCGGGATGATGAAGATGGCCACCGGTGATGGTTTCCCACTCTGGCAGGGTGCCGGAACGGACTCCCGATTGGTTTTTCATGGCTACAGAGGCTTGCGGCGGCGGAACTCCCGATCTAAGTTTCTTTCTTGGGGTTTCTGGATTTATAGGAATTTTTGCGTCGGTTTCAAGTCAAGGGGGTCCACGAGTCAGCGACAAGGCAGGGGGGCGCCCTATGGGGGTGGGCGCGTCATCCACCCTTGTCGTTGACTCGGGACTCTTCTGGCCCAACTCTTGTGCTTCGGGGGCTTCTTCTGGTCCATAAAAAATCACCGTAAATTTTCAGCTCGTTTGGACTCCATTTGGTATTCCTTTTCTGCAAAACTCAAAAACAAGGAAAAAAACAGAAACTGGCACTGGGCTCTAGGTTAATAGGTTAGTCCCAAAAATAATATAAAATAGCATATTAATGCATATAAAACATCCAAAACAGATAATATAATAGCATGGAACAATAAAAAATTATAGATACGTTGGAGACGTATCAAGCATCCCCAAGCTTAATTCCTGCTCGTCCTCAAGTAGGTAAGTGATAAAAACAAAACAAATTATGTGGAATGCTACCTAACATATTTATCAATGTAATCTTCTCTATTGTGGCACGAATATTCAGATCCATAAGATTCAAAACAAAAGTTTAATATTGACATAAAAACAATAATACTTCAAGCATACTAATAGGCAATCATGTCTTCTCAAAATAACATGGCCAAAGAAAGTTATCCCTACAAAATGCTCGAATAAGATTGTTTTAGGATTCTATTTAGTTGAATTTCTTGACTCCGCCATATAGTCTGGCTATGCTCCATCTTCATCACACAAAATATTCAAATCATGCACAACCCCAATGACAAGCCAAGCAATTCTCAAACCTTTTCAACTTTCACGCAATACATGAGCGTGAGCCATGGACATAGCACTATAGGTGGAATAGAATATGGTGGTTGTGGAGAAGATAAAGAGAAGGAGATAGTCTCACATCAACTAGGCGTATCAACGGGCTATAGAGATGCCCATCAATAGATATCAATGTGAGTGAGTAGGGATTGCCATGCAACGGATGCACTAGAGCTATAAATTTATGAAAGCTTAAAAATAAACTAAGTGGGTGTGCATCTAACTTGCTTGCTCATGAAGACCTAGGGCAATTTGAGGAATCCCATCATTGGAATATACAAGCCTAGTTCTATAATGAAAAATTCCCACTAGTATATGGAAGTGATAACATAGGAGACTCTCTACATGAAGATCATGGTGCTACTTTGAAGCACAAGTTTTGAAAAGGATAATAACATTGCCCCTTCTCTCTTTTCTCTCAATTTTTTGTTTGGCTTCTTTGGCCTCTCTTTTTTTGTTATTGGCTTCTTTGGCCTCTTTTATTTTTCCACCCACGGGGCAATGCTCTAATAATGAAGATCATCACAATTTTATTTACTTACAACTCAAGAATTACAACTCGATACTTAGAACAAAATATGACTCTATATGAATGCCTCTGGTGGTGTACCAGGATGTGCAATGACTCAAGAGTGACATGTATGAAAAAATTATGAAAGGTGGCTTGACAATGATGAAGCGTGTCATAGTAAAACAGAACGATGGAAGTTGCATGGCAATATATTTCAGAATGGCTATGGAAATGCCATAATAGGTAGGTATGGTGGCTGTTTTGAGGAAGGTAATAGGTGGGTGTATGGCACCGGCGAAAGTTGCACCGTACTAGAGAGGCTAGCAATGGTGGAAGGGTGAGAGTGCGTACAATCCATGGACTCAACATTAGTCATAAAGAACTCACATACTTATTGCAAAAATCTATTAATGATCGAAACAAAGTACTACGCGCATGCTCCTAGGGGGATAGATTGGTAGGAAAAGACCATCGCTCGTCCCCGAGCGCCACTCATAAGGAAGACAATCAATAAATAAATTATGCTCCAACTTCATTACATAACGGTTCACCATACGTGCATGCTTCGGGAATCACAAACTTTAACACAAGTATTTCTACAATCCACAATTACTCACTAGCATGACTCTAATATCACCATCTTCATATCTCAAAACAATCATAAGGAATCAAACTTCTCATAGTATTCAATGCACTTAATATGAAAGTTTTTATTATATCCCTCTTGGATGCCCATCATATTAGGACTAAATTCATAACCTAAGCAAATTACCATGCTGTTTAGAGACTCTCAAAATGATATAAGTGAAGCATGAGAGTTCAACAATTTCTTCAAAATAAAACTACCGCCGTGCTCTAAAAAGATATAAGTGAAGTACTAGAGCAAATGACAAACTACTCCAAAAGATATAAGTGAAGATCAATGAGTAGTCGAATAATTATGTGACTATGTGAAGACTCTCTAACATTTAAGAATTTAAGATCTTGGGATATTATTCAAACAGCAAGCAAAACAAAATAAAATGACCTTGCAAGGATAGCACATATCATGTGAAGAAGCAAAAACTTAGGCTCAACCAAAACTGACCGATAGTTGTTGAAGAAGAAAGGTAGGATGCCTACCGGGGCGTCCCCAAGCTTAGATGCCTGAGACTTCTTAAAATATTAACTAGGGATGCATTGGGCATCCCCAAACTTGAGCTTTTTTGTCTCCTTAATTCCTCTCATATCACGGTTTCCCTAATTCCTAAAAACTTCACCCACACAAGACTCAACAAGAACTCGTGAGATAAGTTAGTATAAATCAACGCAAAACCTTATCATTCCCTACTGTAGAAAATCACCAAAATTATAATTTGACATTGCATACTAAAGGCCTCTGCATATTTAACACTCCTATCCTCAAATAGAGTAATTAAACAAGCAAACATATGCAAATAGTGCAATCATAACAGCAATCTGTCTAAACAGGATAGTCTATAAAGAATGCAAGAGGAATCATACTTCTTTAACTCCAAAAATTCTGAAAAATTCCCACACTTTAGATAATTTGTTGTTACTCATTTTGTAAAAAAATCAAGATTTTATCATGTTCTGACTATTCACCAATATTCAAAACATAACAGAAAACTTTCTGTTTTCAAACAGCAACATTTAGACTTGCAAAATAAGCATGGTAAAGGCTATACTTGATCTTTTTATTGAAATAAAAGATGAAAAACATTATTATAAATAGAAGTAAGAAAATCCTAATAAAATAAGATGACTCTCCAAGCAAAACACATATCATGTGGTGAATAAAAATATAGCTCCAAGTAAGGTTACCGATGAATGAAGACGAAAGAGGGGATGCCATCGGGGACATCCCCAAGATTAGTTGCTTGGGTATTCCTTTAATATTACCTTAGGGTGCCTTGGTAATACCCAAGCTTAGGCTCTTGCCACTCCTTATTCTGTAGTCCATCGAAGCTTCACCCAAAACTTGAAAACTTCACAACACAAAACTCAACAGAAAACTCGTAAGCTCCGTTAGTATAATAAAGCAAATCACCACTTAGGTACTGTTGTGAACTCATTCTAAATATATATATTGGTGTTATATCTAATGTATTCCAACTTATCCATGGTTCATACCCTCCGATACTACCCATAGGTTCATCAAAATAAGCAAACAAGACAATAAAAACAGAATCTGTCAAAAACAGACCAGTCTGTAGTAATCTGGAAACTTCCTATACTTCTGTAGCTCCTAAAATTCTGGAAAAATAGGAAAATCTAGGAAATTTGTATATAAATCTTGTGTAAAATATTAAAATCAAAATCACGCTTCTGTGAATTTCTAAAATTCTGGGAATGAGCATAAAAGTTTCTGTTTTTCAGCAAGATCAAATTAACTATCACCATAGACCATCCCAAAGGTCTTAGTTGGCACTTTATTGAAACAAAACCTATAAAACATGATTAATACAGTAGCCTAATCATGTGAACACACAAAAAAAGTAGGGGTAAATATTGGGTTGTCTCCCAACAAGCGCTTTTCTTTAATGTCTTTTTGGCTAGGCATGATGATTTCAATGATGCTCACATAAAGAGTAAGAAATGAAACATAATGGGAGCATCATGAAGAATATTACTAGCACATTTAACTCTAACCCACTTCCTATGCAGAGGGATTTTGTGAGCAAACAAATTATGGGAACAAGAATCTACTAGCATAGGAAGGTAAAACAAGCAAAACTTCAAAACTTTCAACACATAGAGAGGAAACTTGATATTATTGCAATATGTAAAAGCATATGTTCCTCTCTCATAGTAATTTTCAGTAGCATCATGAATGAATTCAACAATATAACCATCTCATAAAGCATTCTTTTCATGATTCATAAGCATAGAAATTTTATTACTCTCCACATAAGCAAATTTATTCTCATGAATAGTAGTGGGAGCAAACTCAACAAAATAACTATCATGTGAGGCATAATCCAATTGAAAATTGAAATCACGATGACAAGTTTCATGGTTATCATTATTCTTTATACAATATATGTCATCACAATAATCATCATACATAGAAACTTTGTTCTCATAATGAATTGGAACCTCTTCCAAAATAGTGGATTCATCACTAAATAAAGTCATGACATCTCCAAGTCCACTTTCATAAATATAATCATCATAAATAGGAGGCATGATATCATCATAATAAATTTTCTCATCAAAACTTGGGGGACAAAAAATATCATCTTCATCAGACATAGAATCCCCAAGCTTGTGGCTTTGCATATCATTAGCATCATGGGTATTCAAGGAATTCATACTAACAACATTGCAATCATGCCCATTATACAAACATTGCAAGATCCAAAGATATACCTTCAAGCACTCACCTCCCCGGCAATGGCGCCTGAAAAGAGCTTGATGACTACTACACAATCTTCTTCTTGTAGACTCGTTCTGGGCTTCCAAGTGCAGAGTTTTGTAGGACAGTAGCAAATTTCCCTCAGGTGGATGACCTAAGGTTTATCAATCCGTGGGAGGCGTCGGATGAAGATGGTCTCTATCAAGCAACCCTACAACCAAATAACAAAGAGTCTCTTGTGTCCCCAACACACCCAATACAATGGTAAATTGTACATGTGCACTATTTCGGCGAAGAGATGGTGATACAAGCCTAATATGGATAGTAGATATAGGTTTTTGTAATCTGAAAATATAAAAACAGCAAGGTAACTAGTAACAAAAGTGAGCAAAAACGGTATTGGAATGCTTGGAAACAAGGCCTAGGGTTCATACCTTCACTAGTGCAACTTCTCTCAACAATGATAACATAATTAGATCATATGGCAATCGCTCAACGTGCGACAAAAGTCACTCCAAAGTTCGTATCGTGGAGAACATAAGATGAAATTGTTTGTAGGGTACGAAACCACCTCAAAGTTATTCTTTCCGATCAATCCATTGAGCTATTCCTATAAGTGTCACAAACAGCCCTAGAGTTCGTAGTAAAATAACATCATATGACACACATCAATCAACCCAAATGTCACCGAGATACTCCAATGTCAGCACAAGTATCCGTCGGTCAATTATACTATATGCATCAAACAACTTCAGATTCATAATATTCAATCCAACACAAAGAACCTCAAAGAGTGCCCCAAGATTCCTACCAGAGAAACAAGGACGAAAACGTGCATCAACCCCTATGCATAGATAACCCCAATGTCACCTCGGGAATCCGCGAGTTGAGTGCCAAAACATACATCAAGTGAATCAATACAACACCCCATTGTCACCACGGGTATCCCACACAAGAAATACATCAACTGTAGTATTCAATCCAATAATAGTGAAACCTCAAAGGTAAAATTCTATTCATCACAAGAAAGTAGAGGGGAGAAACACCATAGGATTCAACTATAGTAACAAAGCTCGTGGTACATCAAGATCGTGCCAAATCAAGAACACGAGAGAGAGAGAGAGAGAGATCAAACACATAGCTACTGGTACATACCCTCAGCCCCAAGGGTGAACTACTCCCTCCTCGTCATGGAGACCGCTGGGATGATGAAGATGGCCACCGATGATGGTTTCCCCCCTTGGCAGGGTGCCGGAACGGGCTCCTGATTGGTTTTCGTGGATATAGAGGCTTAGAGTGGCGGAACTCCCAATCTAGGTTTCTTTCTGAGGGTTTATGGATTTATAGGAATTTTTTGCGCCGGTTTCAAGTCAGGGGGTCCATGAGTTAGCGACAAGGCAGGGGGCGCGCCATAGGGGGGTGGGTGCATCCTCCACCCTTGTCATTTACTTGGGACTCTTCTGGCCCAACTCTTGTGCTTCGAGGGCTTCTTCTGGTCCTTAAAAAATCATCATAAATTTTTAGCTCGTTTTGGACTCCCTTTGGTATTCCTTTTCCGCAAAACTGAAAAACAAGGAAAAAACAGAAACTGGCACTAGGCTCTAGGTTAATAGGTTAGTCCCAAAAATAATATAAAATAGCGTATTAATGCATATTAAACATCCAAAACAGATAATATAATAGGGATAATTAGATTTATGCCCCTAGTTGTGTCCCACTCGTCTGTTTTACCCCTAATTGCCAAAAGTCACCGGTTCTATCCATGTCACTTTGCTCCTCTTATGCTTTTGCCCTTTGACCGTTTAACCGTCAGTTTGAAAACTTCATAACTAATTCATACTAAATCAGAAAAATGCAAATAAGATACCAAAATGTTCAGAAAAACATCACCTATATGTCAGTGTCATTTGCATTCATGAAAAAGGTGTTGGAAAGTGCACATCCGAGTTTTAGCTCTTTTGATACCACCATGAATAGTAAACTCTAAAAAAATTCAGAAAAAATATGCTGGCAAAGAACGACAAATGTTCTAAGTGCTTGCCAAGTTTCATTAGGGAACGACATTCGTGGAAGTCGTGGCAAGAAAATAATCTATTTTGGAGTGCTGATTGTTTTTTTTTGCCGCGGCACCCACGAATGTTATTCCCTGATGAAACTTGGCAAGCACTTAAAACATTTTTCATTCTTTGCCACCATTTTTTTGAATTTTTTTGAACTTTTTTAGATTTTACTGTTCATAGTGGTAGCATAAGAGCTAAAACTCGGATGGGCACTTTCCAACACTTTTTTCATGAATGCAAATGACACTGACATATAGGTGATGTTTTTTTGAACATTTTGGTATCCTATTTGCATTTTTCTGATTTAGTATGAATTAGTTATGAAGTTTTCAAACTGACGGTCAAACGGTCAATGGGCAAAAGCATAAGAGGAGCAAAGTGACTTGGACAGAACCGGTGACTTTTGGGAATTAGGGGTAAAACAGACGAGTGGGACACAACTAGGGGCATAAATCTAATTATCCCAATATAATAGCATGGAACAGTCAAAAATTATAGATACGTTGGAGACGTATCACGGCTGTGGATGATGCTCTAGGGGCCGGATGTCCGGGGCTTGTGACCCGATGTCCGGGTCCTGGGGACTTCTTCGGTTCCTTCTGTCGTTCCTCTTCATCCTTGTACTTGGGGACTTGTCCGTATTCACGCGCATCTTCGAGAGGGCCTTCTTGGTACCTGGTCATGCACAACATTTGACTTAGCACTACAAAAAAAGACACTTCCGTGATGATACGTGTTTGTCACAGTAGGTCAAGTTTTCTGTCATGCATGTACATCCATGACAATTTTATGACAGAATCAAGATAGTCATACATGTGCTGTCGTAGAAGTGTTCCATGACATTACCAAAATTATCATCACAGAACTGTCCACTTCCATGACGATAAATCGCGGGTCATAGAAGTGCTTTCCTCAAGGGTGACCGACACGTGGCATCCACCGTAACGGGTCGCCGTTAAGCTATCGGGTCTGGTTTTGGATCCGATAACCCGTTAACAGCCCGGACCAATGAGGAGTTTCCACGTGTAGAATTGTCATTGGCCGGAGGAAACACGTGTTGGCTCACCGTTGGGACAGATGTCATCCATTCATTGGACAGGAGGCGCCTACGATACGTCGACACGTGGCATGGCCCAACAAAGGCCCATATAGGTTAAAAAGGTCGACCCAGTCAAAGGCCCGTAGTACTTACTCATGTACTAGTGGGCCAGCCCAATAACGGCCTGTTTAATAAGGCCCATTTACGGCCCGAAGCCAGATCTGGCACGTTAATTGTTCGCCGAATATTTGGGCCCAATTACGGCCCAGTGACTTTTGGCCTGTTACAGGCCCGATGTAGACATGGGCCCATTTCAGCCCGATGTGTCTTTCGGCCTGGGAATGGCACGTGCTGCCCATGGGCCATATATGGTCTGACGCTACATCCGGCCCACTAACGGCCCGTGATAAAGGTGGCAACAGTTCAGCCAAACGTGACTTTGGGCCTGTTAAAGGCCTGTCGTATAATTCGGCCCGTTGATGCCTGTACTAAGCTTTCGGCCTCTTAAAGGCCCATGATATCAGTGGGCCAACTCAGGCCCGAAATATGTTTCGGCCTGGTAACGGCCCGTCATATAACTAGGCCAAAAAAGGCCCGGTCTACCTTTTAGCCTACTGAAGGCTCGTCGACGACTAGTGAAAATTGAGGCCCAACATGAATTTCGGCCTGCTAAAGGCCCATGGTTTCTTCTGGGTCGTAACAGGCCACCAGAATATTCAGCCTCTTAATGGCCCAATGCTACATGGGCCAAACTAAGCGCTGGGTCCACAAAAGGCCCAACTAAAATTTGGGCCGAATATAGGCTGGAGTAAGTTGTGGGCCTGGCGCAAAGTGTGAAGGCCCCAATGGCCATTCCGGCCCAAGAAAGATGCACGCCGGCCCAATTGTGTCCCGCTAAAAACCAGGACCGTTAGAGGCGAATGTTTCAGCCCGGTCGACTACATCAGATTTTTTCTCAGATAGCGAATGATGGCAGTAACTAGTAGGAATTAAGAACAAACCTACTCTATACAATAAATAAATTACGGCATAGTAACTTAGAATAAACCTACACTATACAATAAAGGATTTATGGTGTATTATATCCACCGGGCATCAAAGTTTGCCACCAGTGATCATAAAGCGCAATGAAGAAGCAGATTACAAAAACTAGGCAGCATTGCAGTGTAACAAAATAATACTGAACCGATACCACTTCCAAGACAATTCAAGAAAGGTTAGCCTTGCACAGGAACTGATGCGCAAGCTGCTGAGCAAGGCTGTGAGACCGGCCTAGCATGTCGGTCATAGCTTCCAGGTGTAGCTGTTTAGCAATGAGGTTCTCATTGGTGTTCTCTGCAATCTCTCTTAGAGATAGGACTTCAAGTCGAAGTTGAGTTGCAGAATGCCTTTCTGCTAGAACTTGGGACTGAAGAAGTCAAACTGATTCAGACAGCGAATTCTGTGAGCTTGTCTGACTGCTAGTCTCAAGTAACTTGAACACTGCATCAAGACAAGACTTTGGGTTGTCTCGCTATCTTCAAGATGTTTTGCCTTCTTTGCTGCAATATATGTTGGGTTTGTGTCACAGCCTTCAGCAGACTTGTGCATGCCATCAGGCATATCACCCTGAAACAAGCAGAGAGATGACAGGTTTTGCACGTGTATAAACAAAGATGATAACTGTACTGTCAATTCCATCCAATTTCAAATTAGAAAATAAAGAGTAAGTTCAAAATATCAATAGCATAATTTGGCATTGTTCATAATGCAGGGAGCTTCACCACACTACTGGATTACCATGTCAACATAACAAGCCTAGATGATGGGCAAAGACAATCATTGTATCTATTTTGGTTAATGTGCATGGCATGTTGTTCATATCATCAACCACATCAGTAAGACAAAATAGGAGATGACAAGGTGCAAACGTGGGCTGCTTCACCACACGCTGGATTATAGATCCACAAAAACAAGCATACATATAGGGAGTATTGAGTGATGTGCATGGTACGAATAAGGAATTTGGTTTAACAAGTAAAACTTGGAACTTACGGTTGTTGCGAACATGCATTTTGATAGAAACATCAAACTAAACAGCAGTAAACGATAGGGAGTATGAGCAAATTAAACAGCAGTTGAGGATAAAGGCTTTAGAAGGACTGACTTACATTAACAGTTAACACCGGCTTTATAATGCCCTTCTCCATGTCAAGGGAAGGATAACCCAAGAATTTCAGCACAAAATCTTCTTCATAAGCATTGCCTGTACTCTACATTTTGTTGAGAGTAATTATAGATATGATAATATTGGAAGGGACAGAGGATAATGAAGAAAAGATGCAGATTGATGCTACATAATCAACTACCAATCCCTGGAAGTACAAGTGTTACAGGACAAAATGTACTGACAAGAGCAATGGGCTACACTTCTGCACTCGCATTGTCTGTGTATTCAACTTTTTGGTAAGATTAAATATAGATATGATATTTTTTAGTAAATGGTGGGCGAGGGAGATAAGATGCAGAATGCTACACAATGAACCAATCCCTCTTCCCATAATACAAGTGTTTTGAACACTGGTGTACTGTACAAAATGTTCTTATATTATGGGACGGAGGGACTAGCTGTAATGTAAGTACAGTGATAGACAACGTTCAGTCCTTACAAGAGGACTGCAGAGCTAAACCTCTTCAAAAGCATTGGGTTGATTCTAAATTTATGTAAGAGTCCATACGGATCTTATAATGTCCACCAAATGGACGATAACAAGGCTAACATGTGCAGTGATGCTACATAATCAAACATCTATGAAAGTAAGTATGGTCATACAGGGCAAGAGGTACTCACAAGAGCAATGCAGTGTGCAGTATAGTTACGAGATTCTGTGGTCCCTTGAGAATGAATGTTCTTCTGCTAACAGTTTTCGTACAAATGAGACGTTAAGGCAAATGCAGAAATGTAGTTCAAATTGTGATGTGATATCATAGACAGTATCTTACGCTGCAGACGAGACCAATGTGTAACAAGATTATTCCAGTCACTGTTTAATAAATGTAGCACCGAAGACTTTACAGAAATTTCGTTTAGACGCTTGCCATCGAAGTGTGCTTGCCTCAGGTAGGAACGATACTTCATCAACGAGTGCTTGAAAAGTGCAACCAACCCTTGTTCGTCTTGACAATCCAGTTTGGTCCTCACCTATTTAAAAGAATGAAATCTTGTGTCTTATGTCAGCAGAAACATATGCAGTAATTACCATGAATAACATTAGTACATTACTTATGCGTAAGTTGCGGAGGAAGACTGGAAATTGTTCTGTGTCTGCGGTATAATCTTTCCATGAAGGAAAGATGCGCACAAAGTTCCTAACAACAATATAAGCTTCATCTTCTGAACTGGGAAGAAATGGAACAGGGGTCCTATTTGCTGCAATTGGGGCTCTCTCTGGTTCGAAAAGGGATTTGGCAATTGGATTTGGTGTACTCTTTGCTGGAATGGGGGTTTTGCATCGTAGAGCTGGTGCTATGTCAACTGGCATCATCGTACTTTTGCTGCAGTTGGTGTCTGCTGAGTTGGGGCATCAGAAATGACCAGTGTAGTAGGGCTAGAGTCTGCTAGAGTTGGGGTGTTTTGCGGGTCAGGTGATATTGCAACTACACCTAATGGGCTATTTGATTTATCAGGTGTCACTACCTTTTCCAAATACTTTGCTCGTGCTCCTACGCGATCAGCAATCGCCCTCTTCCTTTTGAACGTCTGATACACAAGAACAGCATTTGAATGGATAAATATGGTATGATGGCAGATGGAATATGTACTGAGAAAGGATAGGCAGGGCATATTCACATACACGATGTGTAAACTAAGCTAATGGCAGTGCAACAAAGTAGAAACAAAGCAAAGCATCAGTTGCAAGATATGTGCGACCAATATAACCTTGGAAAGTTAGAGCAAGCACCTTGATGGGTGAATAAGAGAGGGCATCTGCCTCTGACTCCTCCACTAGGGAGCTACATTGACTTAGGTCTCCCTCTAGCTCAGAATCGCTGTTAGGATCATATTCTGAGCATGAATCTATAGGTGGAGAGCGTTTGGATTGCATTGCATCCAGACTTGATTTCAGTCCCTTAATGCCAAGTTTGACAGCCATGGCATTGTTCTACTTTATTCTTTTCATGCGCGCAAGCTCATAATCATTATGAAGCTGTTCAGGTTCTGAGTTTCATGAAAACATAAAAAGTAGTCAGATTATCTATCGAATGCATTGCAGATTCAACTCGAAGAGTGTCTCCCTATAAACCCCTACATATGCAAAGTTCACTGCGAACCGTGCTGACCAGACCACACACAGAAATACAAACCTCTTATGTCTCTATAACAGGCAGACACACATTTCAAAAACTGAAGTAGGAACATTAGAATCATATCAACTTCATATTTGAACAAATAAACTAAGGAATTATCAGTGGCATAATGTTTAGCTTCAAGGCTGGAGTGCTGGTAGTGCGACACAAAGCAAGTAGGCAGATTGTATTCCATGTAAAAGATTGTAGTCTATGTAAAAGCTAGAAATGACACTTTCTTTCTATACAATGCAGTGCTTGTTGCCCACACATGATGGAAGAGATCACACAGAGAAATACTATTCACTCATGTCTACGGTTCCAGTATTTTGAAACAGGGTGGTCCACCCTAAAAGAATATTGACAACAAATATGACAAGGCAAGCATAGATGTAGTGAATCAATCATTTACTTGTTTGCTTACTAGGATAGGTATGCAGAATTGTAACTGCAGTAAGAGACCGTCCAAAATCTGAATCAAGAAGTTTGTCTAGCACTTATTGCTTGCAACTAATCGACGTGAATAATTGGATATCATATCGAATGAGTAAGAAAGACAAGTAAAATTGTCAACAAACCTAGCCTGCAGTAGTAATCTGGGTGAATGTCACTACGACCAACAATCCAAAATGACTAGTGTCTGTTCCTAGGGCCGGAATTTTGAAACAATGTGAACTTTACAGGTATTAAAGATTACTAAAATACATCTGAACCATTAAGTGTAGGTAGCACTCAGCACACAACAAACCCTAATGACAGTCCTGCCTAATGAGTAATGACTCAATTAGAAAATGGGTGATGAGGAGTGGCTTCTGAGTGTTGAGGACGTATCACAGGATAAATTGGGTTGGCTTAGTGGGTGCTGCACTCCTGAGTACTGAATGGACTGGGAAGGTAGGCACGGCGACGCGCCCGGGCAGCGGTGACGCTGTTGGGCGAGCGGCTCCTGACCTCCTGTTAGTCCGGCGTCTCCTCCTAGAGTCATGCCGTCCGGGGAGGCAAGTCGCCGGCGAGGCAGGTGGCTGGGGGCGAGTAGAGATCGGAAGCGCGCAGCAGAATAGAGGGGAATCGGGGCCTGGGCCGACCCAAAATCCTAGGGTGGGTCGTGGCCCACCGTGGGCACCCTGTAGGGATACACACCCGAGCAGCGAACATGCATTTTCGAAACTAAATTAGGAACATTTAGCTGACAAATTAAACGACTCTGTTTTAAAATATCCGATTCGTATTTGAACAACTAAGCTTGTTTAGCTTGATGGGTGGAGCAGTGCTATTATGACACGTATAGTGATCATAAAAGGGGGAAACCCTAAGCATTTTTTGAGCAAAAGAGGGTTTCCCCTCCGATTTCTATTAAAGAAACCACCACGGAACCAACATGATCAATTAAACCCTAAGCATGATCAATTAAACCCTATTATGACTGTGCCATGGCAGATTTAAAGCTGCAAACTGGGGAAATGCTATTTAGCATCCATTGTTTGCTTCGAACTAAGAACTAAATTCTAAGAGCTGAAAAGAAAGTACAGTAACCAAGTTACAATCTATTTTCTGGTTGAGATCAAAAAGTTGTGGAGATATGAAGTACCACCTCTCTTGCGGCGCCGTGTAGGCATCGGGGGTGTGATGGCTGTCGGTGGTGTTGAAGCAGATCTGCGACGGTAGATGGGTGCATCAGGGGATAAGTCCCGTTGTGGTGGAAGAGAAGGTCGTGTGAGCGGCCCCGACAAAGAGGACGACGACGCCGATGAAGCGAGTGGACACGATGCAAGGCTCTTGGTCTGTCACCATGGATGAGAAATGTCCATCTCTAGCAATGGACGACGCAGTCTTGGTAGGCGCTCCGGCATGGTGGAGGACGGTGGCGATGGATGGGGCGGAGGACGGCGGCGATGGATGGGGTGGCGGACGGAGGAGGCTGGTGTGGGGATGGTGTTCTAGCGCGGACGGTGTGTGAATGGGAAATGGAGGGAGAGGTATGGGGAACCATGTTTTTTGGACGCGCCTGTCTGAAATATGGGAAAGTTACGAACTTAGCCCCCGTTTAAAATTTGGACGTCTCGTCGGTTGGGGATAGGACGGTAATCTCGCATCTCGCAAATATTTGCCCAGAGCGATTTCGGACGAGGAGAGGGTGTTTTGGCGCCCATGGTTGGCGCGCACGGTGTATGAACGGGGCTGACAGGTAGGGCGGTTGTGTCATGTCTGAGAGAAGTTACAAACCTGCCCCTATTGAAAATATTTGCCTACATCGATTTCGGCCGAGTCGAGTTTGTTTTGCGCCACCGTGTATGAATGGGGAAATGGAGGGAGAAATAGAGGTCTTTCGGACGAGCTTGAATCAAATGTGTTTTGCTGCCCATGTTTGGCGCCCACCCTGTCGGAATGGGCTCACAGGCGGTCGTGTCACGTCTAATTGAAGTTACTAACCTACCCCTATTGAGAGCAGTGGAAATTGGGCCGATGGATTGTCCGTGTAAGGGGTAGACAGTAATTTCCATCTCCCAAACACTTGGCTTCGGGCAGCCAACGTGGGAGTGGACATTTTGCGGCTTCTTTCGAATTTTGGGACAATAAGCATCCACGTTTACCCTGGCAACTAAATTCGAATCCATTTTATATTCCTATACGAATCTTCATAAATCATTCTATGTGTTTTTATATATCTTCAAAAGCACAACAAAGATGCATTCCACTGTCATATATGAATATGATTTACAAATGCCGATACTCGAATTCAGAAGCTAGAATCCAGTTTAAGGTGAATTTGAATATTTGGAACACTTTATGTCCAACTCAAATGTCACACACAGCATAATGTGTACTCCCATTTAGATATGTAGGTCTGGCACAGCAATCAAAATGAAATGTCTCCGAGTCTTATCAATTAATACAGACTTGTGCTCAAATAAAATTACAAACCAAAAAACAAAAAACAAGTATTACATGAACCAACAACACAAAGGTTATTCAACGATGGAAAGAACATTTCACCTATGATTTACCAAGTGGGAATTTAATTTCCTTTTTTCCTTCAGGACCTTAACAATGCGGTCAGTCTCAGCTTGCTTCATTTTGAAATCCACCAAATATTTAACGGTTGGCTTGAGTACTACTTGTGATTGTGCTGTTTGCTTCCTCAACATGTCAACTTCATCTCTAAGTGCAGAAGCAGAATCACTTTCTACCACTAGTTTAGCCTCTAGAGCATGAGCAGTTGGCAATTCATGATGCACTATTGGGCCGGTGCCACTGCTGTGGGATGATACAACGTCCATGGGGACCTCGCTCTTTAATCTTGGGCTAACCTGTTTTGCCATTAAAGTTCTAATTGGATTCCAAAAAGTTGAAGTTAGCAAAACATCTAAACTGGGAGTTATAACAGCAAACCAGTTAAACAAACAAGGAAATAAAGAGTTTCAATTGGATGTTGAAAAGTAGTTATTAACATCATTGTAACCGGTTGTTGCAGCAACAAAGCAGTTAAACAAACAAGTTTTGCAAAAGGTACCTGTTGTGGCATTGGAGTTTCTCTTGGATCCTGAAAATTTGAGTAGCCAGTAGCGTGATTAGAGCAACCGGTTGCAGCAGCAAAGCAGTTAAACAAACAAGTTTTGCAAAAGGAACCTGTTGTGGCATTGGAGTTTCTCTTGGATCCTGAAAAGTTGAGTAGTCAGTAACTTGATTAGAGCAACAAGTTACAACAGCAAACCTGTTACACAAATATATTTTTGAAAATGTACCTGCTGTGCAATTGGACTTCCAATTGGATCCTGAAAACTTGAAGTTGGTAAGATGATTATAGCAACAAGTTACAGCAGCAAACCAGGTAAACAAGGAAGTTTCTGAAAACATCCCTGTTGTGCCAACAGAGTTTCAGTTGGATCCTGCAAACTTGAATGTTAGCAATCAATAAATAAAGTTTTGCAAGAGCCATAAGAAACTAACATCAAACTAGTAAAACTAACCAGTTTTGGCAACGTATTTAATTACACATGAACTAGTAAAACTAACAAGTTCTTGGCAACGTATTAAAGTAACAAGTCGGTACCGTTTACTAGCAACATAGACATTTGTAAATTTCTTTGATGTAAGCAAAATGATTCCAAAATAGATATAAGTTAAAAAGACAGTGTCCCTCATATAAACCTGACAGTTGTCTATCTATGAACATGCAAACATTACTAGTGCTACAAGTGATAACAGCAAACCATTTAAACAAACAGGGTATCAAAACGTAAATTACACGTGAATTCTGCCGCATCCTAGAAGTACATATGATCAGCTATCTACGTGCTTAAGTAGCTATTTAAGTTCAGGCAAACAGGTAATTCTTAACAGTAAGTATCAAACACATAGATAGGCGCAGTCTATAATAGGATTAACAGGCTATGGCATTATGTAATCGGTAGCAAACTATTAGCCAATCAACGTAATTGAACAATTTTGCAATAAGTGGCTAACTAAAATTCCGAGAAGCAGGTAACTGAACTTACAGTAGCTCTTTGTACAGGCACACTGCAACTTCTTTTTCTCTTACAAGGTTCTACGAAGGAGTCCATGGCATCAATTGCTTGGATAAGTAGTCCCAATACTTCTTTCTTTCCACAATGCATTGGTAAGTCGAATGGTTAATCTGGTAAGATGGTGTGTCCTTGATATGTTATATGAGGACGTGTAGTCAGACTAGTTGTAGCCACACACATCACACTGGCTTTTACTGTATATTTCATGCGATTACATTTGGCATATCGAGATCTAAGCAATCTACAATAGGATGAAAGACTGGCATCCTTCACATTATTGGCGAATTCAGTTCATAGAAACAAGCAATTCAGCCATTCTGTGGGTAAATAAAAAGCGCCACTGGAACATTTTTCACTACCCCAATCATAAACGCAACAAGGGGCAACGCCACCGTAGGGGCTGGTATGGGTGGCCGCCTCGGGTGGCTAGAAAGTGTGCACCTAGTTTGAGTCGTCTAGGTTGGCCCAGGCTAGTTATGTTTGTCCCAACGCACGAGCAGGCAATGTAAAAAATGAAGAAAAACGTTTCAATTTGGATGGGCCAATAACGTAAGTGCAAGGAAGGCCCTATAGCAGGCTCGCAGGCCAAACGAGCGCCTCCGATATCGATCGACAGCAGGAAAAATCCCAATTCATTCCCTCCAGCCTCCAGTCTGGTTTGCTCCTAACCTAGCCGCCGCTGGACAGACCAACATAGCACTTCCTCGCGCCCTCGTTGGAGGGCGGTTGCCGGGCTTCAAGCAAATGGAAGGACAAGAAGATGAAGATCCAGCCATGGGTGCAGCCTGCGTGAGAGGCAGCGGCGGCAGCACGGGCATGGCATCGAGCTTGTGCAAACGGACAGTCGCAGCTTGCAAGAGCAGCATGTGCAACGAGCAGGTACATCACATCCCTGATTATATCTAATTCAACTGTTCAATTTTTGGCCAATAGTTAAACCTGACGTTGTTGTGAAACTGCTTGTATGTAGGGAAATTATGAGAAAATTAAACCAATTTCTACTTATTTTATAACTCCCCCAATCAATACTGAACTGACTGAATCTGATGTATCTAATCAAGTTTCCGGTGCAAACATACAAGCTCATGTTGTTCTTGAGCCTGAAGTGTCTAATGAACAGACTGCTAATGAAGGATTTGATGCAAACATTTTACATGCTCCTGGTGATGAACATAGTGTCTAATGAGGGATCTAATGCAAGGATTTTGCAAGCTCCCATTGAAGGATTTAGTGTCTAATGATGATCTACTATGTTGAGAGGGACATAGAGATTTGTAGGCATTGATGACAAGAAAATTATAGTATATTTTCATGGCTTTAGGAAACGTCGAGGCCATCTACCAGAAAGTCCCCGTATTATGACAACGTAGCATAAATACTTTTCTAATCTATTGTTTGAAACTATTGGCATACTTGTGCATGATAGATATATTGATATGCAGTTTGCACACTGGTTATAGGTGCAATTACACTTCGATATTTTCAGCCAGAGAACGAATAATTCAAGCAGGTACAGACCATGTTAGTAGTCCTTGTACACCATGTTGCATTTTGTGTTTTTTGGTGCTTGCATCATTTAGTGTTTTATAATCTTAACTACTTTGAATCATTAGCTGGTTTTCAAAGTGCATGTAGCTTCACATTTCTCAAGTTATGTTGATTTCCGGAGTGCAAGTGCCTTCGTATTTTTTAAGTTAAATGTTCGCCCCTGGTAACTTGAATTCGTGGATCCGCCACTGCACACAAATCATACATGCAAGCCAGTATGAATTAAATGAAATGCAGGGACTTACGCTAGCTCGTTGTACAGGCTCACTTCAGCTCTGCTTGCGCTTGGGATGTTCCATGTACAATTCCATGTTACCACTTGCTTGGATGTGCAGGCCTTGTGCTCCTTGCATCCCCCTCTGCATTTTTGACACGATGAATGGTTGATCAAATAAGAGGAATCGACCTTGCTGTTGTACCGGAGGACAGATACTTAAAAGGTTATACGGGTGTGCAGGATGTGTACCAGATCCCGTAGCACCGTTATGCTTCGCTAAAAAATGGTTTTGCTTGTTTCAGATGATATCTCCAGAAGAAAGAAGAGTTAAAGTCAGAGTTGCATAGGCGTGTAAGATAAGAGAGCAGTGAAAGGATATCCAAACATCGTCGGAACAGTGCACAAGGGAGTGATGTGTGGATACCTAGTTCGGGCCGGCGTTTGGGCATGCTCGCCTAGCTAGAGTGTGGGTCACTTCAGAGCCGTTGAGGGTGATGCGCTGGCGTTGGCTGGCCGTGCACGGATGCAGATCTAGAGTGGCAGCGGAGCGCTACGATGCGGTGGACGAGACCATTGGTGAAGCCCCAACGGCCTCGGGGGCGGAGCTGTGACGGTGTGCTTGGTGAAGTAGCCCCGGTGAGGTGGGAGACGACGTCGGTGAAGCGTACCTGATGCGGTGGAAGTCGGTGTCTGTGAGGCACGTCAGTTGTGGTGGCCGTTGTTGTCGGTGGACCACCCGGTGCGGTGGACGAGGGCGTAGATGAGGTAGCTCCGGTGCGGTGGTGAAGCGCGACCGTCGTCTTCATCGTCGTCGTCCGGCACAGAGGTGGGGAAAGAGACGAGAGGAGGGGCGATTCGAACTTTGCTTGGGTTGGCGGCGAATTAGGGATTTGAGCAATCTGGGCGCGGAAGGGGACGACGGAGAAGGGAGATTTTGCGGAGCTGTAATTGGGCCGCCAGATTTTTCAATCCGAAACTTGGAAGCACGAACTTATTTTGTCGTCGTTCTTTTTTTGGGGGAGGGGGGAGGGAGGGAGTGGGGTGGGTGGCTGGGTGCTAAGCGTCCGTACGACACACGCGATCACCACGAGATGACCCTGGTCTGCCTAGTGCGCCTACATTTGAGAATGCAAACGAATCTTCTTTCATTTGCAAACGAATCTGTATGTATTACCATGCCCGTGTTTTCCTTGCAAATAATTAGTCATTCGAAAAGAGATACTATAAATTAATTAATGAGGAGTTATTTGAAAAAAATCGAAACGGTATCCACGCTAACGTGGATTAGAGTGTGTGTCACATAATTATTTATTTGAATTAGAGTGTGTGTCACATAGCAGTCTCCAATTCTAACGTGGATTTCGCATTTCATGGTATCCATGATACTTTTTTAATATAAATTCATATGTATATGATGAACACCATGGTAGTGAGAAAACTTTGGATGGATTCAAACATATGACCTACAAAATAGCACAACAATCGAGTCAATGTCAACTTTTCCAAACCTAATATGGCACAAATTCAAAATAATTACCCATATGCATGGTCCTCAGTTCAAATCTTACAATGTACACGGAATTGAAACATTGATATTAAGTCTCATACTATCTACATTCAAATGTTGTTTTCAGCCCCCCCCCCCCTGGCACACACGCTACATACTTCCTGTATCGGTCAATCTTCCTCTCCTAACCACCTTAGGAAGCTATCGGTTTCCGACACACGTTCATTCTTTCTCTCCATGTTTCAATCTCTAGCTCTCTCAACTACACAACCCCCTTTTTTCCACTCTATTACCAAATGTATTTACCTCACACACCCGCCATTGCACCCCATGCCGATCTCTCCCTCTCTCTCTCTCTTTCCCTCCCACCCTCCCTCGCTAGATACATGCATTGCCTATCTAGCCCCCCAACCTCTCGTGCACACGCACGCACGTTGTCTATCTAGGTCACTACCTCGAGACTGTCTCACTCTTTCTTCCGCACGGCGGGCCACACTCGCTCAATCTCGCTCTCTTTATCTCAGTCTCGATTAACCTCATTTTCTTTCACACACAAATGATATATCTCCCTATTCGGGCCTCGATCGACACACTCTATACTCTCTCACGCAGATTGTCTATCTAGGTCAGTACATCCAAGTCGCCCCCACTCTTTCGACCTCATGGCAGGCTACACTCGCTCCTTTGTTCATATAATGTTTTTATATTACCACATCCTATTTAATGGATAACATGTAATATTATTTCCAGTACAATAGTGGGACCGGCTCGTTAGCACGTAGTACTATTCGCCTTCACTTACTGGTGGGTTCCATGTGTGCTCTCTCTCTCTTTCCTCCCCTTCTGCGTTTAGACGCACGGACAAACACAAAGAACTCGCGGGCGATGTTGCTGTTGACCATATCTGGACGCGTTCACAAGTTACGGCACCAGTTTCACGTACTAGTAGTACTAGTCAATGTGTACGTGCAATGCACGTTAATTTGGAAGTATATTAAGTGCATGCGAATATTAAGTAGGATATTATTTGTGTGTTATTATGTGATTAGCACTATTTTTGGCAGGAAATTAACTGCGCGCTAAACGTGTTGAGTGATCGACATTGAAGCAGTCTAGGTCGTTGGATGAGAAGGAATACATGTGGCTTCATGGCGTTTTATATTTAATTTGATACGGCTCTAGAAGAACATTCAATCGATCAAACCATAGATTTCATTCTGTTTGACTCTGACTTTACATTCATACGACGATCGATCTAAAATAAACGGAAATGATAAATGTTCGGATTTTAAGCATGGCAATCCGAATGTTTTTCATGGCAAATTTAGATTATGCGGCGGCAGCGGCGTCTTGCGGTGGGAAGCGGCTCCTCTGCCATGCTCTGTGTGTTGTCAGGCCACTGACCGACGGCGACGGCGGTGTCTTGCGCCATTGTTGGCATACTCCTGGATGTTGGCCCTAGCTTCAAGGAAGTCCACAATGTTCTAGACTTTGGTCTCCAGGAGCGAGTCAACTGGCGGGAGGAGGCGACTGGCGTTGGTGCAAGGAAGCGGTCGACGGCGGCCATCCATGCTGCTGAGGAGGGCACTGGCACCGACGCGGGGATAGGCGCTGGCAACGGCGCAGCGAGACATTCGTGTGCACGGGCACCAGCATGGGCGCGCACGTCAGTGCACGTGTAGGCGCATGCGCTGGCAGGTGCACGGGCGCGTGAAAGTCGGCGGGGACCTCGTGGAACCCTGTGGCATCAAGCTCGGCAACAATGTGCAGCTCCCAGCCCATCAATGCCACGGGGATGGGCGCGGGCGCAGTCGGGGCGACGGGAGCCAGAACGGGAGCGGGGACAGGCGCGACATCTTCCCACAACGCCGGTTCAAGCTCGTACCAAAGCGCCTTATGTTCTTGAGACTCGGGTTGGGTGTCTTCCTCAGGAAACTGGAAGACTAATGGCAGACCATCGTGATGTGGCATGGCGTACGGTTAGGTCAGGCTGGTTGGAGGTAGACAACAGGAGAATCGGAGAGGAAGAGAGAAGATTGCAGCGATACCGGGTAGTGCGGGGTTGATTTTAAACTGCGGCGCCGGCGACATTAAAAGTGGGAGCAGTTGGGACGAAGGTGGGCGGCGGAGCCTAGTCAAAGGGCTCGCCTCCCGGTGAGCCTGAGCAGCGGTCTGCTTGCACGCCTCCTGTCAGCTGGCGCAGCGGTCTGCTCGCACGCCTCCCGTCGACTCACACGCTTGCTCGGACTGTACCTGCCGATGAGAAGCGGGACTCGTGGCGGCACGTAAACGCCCACGGTTTCAATAAATACCTTGGCTCTTCATTTGTGCAACTTTGCATAAGCAGCCTGTCTCAAATTGAAGGAAAAATTACGTAGGAATATTTGTGCCATATCACGTGACCATGCTCAGTTTCATGAATTTCTGGTCACTTTTGGATTTTCTGAAATTTAAAATCCGGGATTCGAAACAATATCATAACCTGCATCATGCAATAAATTTTCAAGCGATACATCTTTCCTGATGTATTTCTTAAGAAAGGATTTGGTCAAACATTTTGCTTAGTTAGACTTCGGACAAGTTATATATGCAGAGTAAAAGGATAATCCCTCCGTACCAGTGCATTGCCTGATATATTAAGTCAAGTACTAGGCACGAACAAACAGGCTCAATTCTGTGCTCATCCTGGTGTAGTACTACTATTACTACTAGGCAATGCAGTTGACGGGTGACCTTGGGTAGCGGCGACCGAGGGAATTGAACCTTGCTCAGCATGGTAGGTAACATTGTCTAGTTACTAAAGCATCCCTCCATTGTTCATCGGTAGTCACTATGGACCGGGGACATGAGGGGAATTTCCTAGGGCTGGAATTCTGGCTGCCAGATATTTCGCCTCGAAACACGGAGGCTCGACTGGTTGGGGTTGGCTAATGTGCGTCCACGCACGCCACGAGAAGGACACAAGCCCGGTTTTTTTAGGACAACACGAGCCCGGTTTTTTTTAGGATCAACACGAGCCAAGGTCTGGCTGGTAGGCCGTTGGGTCCTACCATTCGATTATACGAAATGAATCTTTCAAATTGCCGAACGAATCTATGTGTATTACAATGCCCGTATTTTCCTTGCAAATAGTAATCTCAATGTGGTAATTGATTTATGATGAGTTCTTGAATTAGAGTGAGTTTGTGATATAGTTATCTCAACGTGGATTTTGATCTCAACGTGGATTTCATATTTCATGGTATCCCTAGTAAGGTTTTCATTGCAAATTCAAATTTAAAAGATGAGGGTTATGGTGGTGAGAAAACTTTGTATGTATCAAGCATATGACCACACACACACACACACACACACGAACACAAAAACAATCCAATAAGTATAGTGCATCTATTTTTCCAAACCATGCATGTATGACACGAATTCAAAAATACTCCTTCTGTTCCTAAATATTAATCTTTTAGAGATTTCAACAAGTGACTACATATGGAGCAAAATGAGTGAATCTACACTCTAAAATATGTCTATATACATCCGTATGTGGCAGTCCATTTGAAATCTCTAAAAAAGACTAATATTTAGGAATGAAGGGAGTAAAATGTAAGACATGCATGGTCCTCAATTCAATATTCAAAATGAACGGGAAACTGAAACATGAATATTAAGTCTAGTGCTATAGTACATGCAAATGTTGTGTTTAGGCGGAGCTATGAAGATTGTCGGGGGTTAACCCCTCGACCTTAGATAAAATTGTGAAGTTGTGTCTAGGATTGTTTAGATTATATTTGTCCCCACCCTCCCAAACACCGATTGGTTCTGCATCCCCCCTCCTCCCCGGGAGAATATCATGTGCCCCCACACCTTAGATGCTATATACTGATACGAGTTCCTTGGAGCTTGTAGATCTGAGATATAGGAGCTCACAGGATGTCTTAATATTTTTTACAGGAAACCTTGATGAGTTTGAGAATTGCACATAATTTGTACAACAACTACTCAAATGCCCTTGGATCCCATATCCAACGACCTCGAAGCTCGTATCACCGTAGCATCTAAGATGAAGGAGGACATCATATTCTCTTGTATGTAAGAATATCATGTGCTACCACACCTTAGATGCTTCGGTGATACAAGCTGTTCGGAGCCATTGGATTTGTGCCCAACAAGTCCTCGGTGGTTCGAATGTTTTTTTGCAGAAAAGCCCCCAAAGAGTTCGGCCACTGCTTACAAGCACAAAGACTGCTCAGATGCCATTGGATCTCAGATCAAACGACCACGAAGCTCGTATCACCGCAGCGTCCAAGCTGTGAGAGCACCTGATGTTTTCTCGCACGGGAGAATATGAGGTGCCCCGCACCGTAGATTCTATGGTGATACGAGTTCACGGAAATCTAACGGCTCACAGTAGGAGGTTTGAATGTTTTTGCAATATACGCCTGAGAGAGTTTGGGAATTGCGTAGAAAGTACAAGTACTACGCATGTGGCATCTGATCACAGATCATATGACCTAGATGCTCGTATCACCGTATCGGCTAATTAAGCTACGGGGAGCACCTAATATGAGCAAGGGGGAGCTGTTGGATCCAAGATGCAACGGCACACACGAGGCCTAAATGTTTTATTTGCAAAAAAACCTTGGAGAGTTTGGAAATTGCCCATAATTACAAAGACTACTCCCAAGCCATTGAATCTCAGTTCCAACAATGTAAAAACTCGTATCACCATAGCATCTAAGTTGCGGGGTGGATGTGATATTCTATGTCGCTGTCATTTTTGTTTGTAAACTTGCAAAATACGTGTAACTCGTGCCGTTACTTGTCTAACCGCGCAAAATATTTGTTCAAAAAAGCCATCCTACACTAAAATATCGGAAAAACACACGGGGGTCCCACTTCTCATTGATCAAATTTGGACCTAAAACTAACAAATCTGAAAGACGAGATTCGAACTGGCAACCTGGACTACCAAGCGTAAGTCGATAGCCTAAAACAACAACGGTTGTTGGCATTGTCCCATAACTTGATTTTATACAGTATTACGTTGAGTAGAGTAGAGGGAGTGCCTCGTCAACACGTGCATGACCATTGACTCACTTACTGGTGGGTCCCAGGTCTGTGATCTCTCTCTCCTCTCCATCGTCTAACCTTTAGACGCACGAGCACACACGAAGAGCGGCGCTAGCTTGCCGTGGTGTTATTATAACTAAAAAAGCTTAGAAAATAGAAGAATCGCCTAGAACAAGAGACGTTGTGGCTGGTCGAGACGGAGCTAACCACACCTATCCTCCATGCCACGTTAGCATGATGAAGCTGTGTGGATAGTGGGGTGTTTTCGACCGACTGGCTGGGTCCCGAGGTCGAACCATAGGTACTACTACGTCTGATACAGTATATTTTTACACGCACAAAAAAAAGATACAGTATATTTTTACACGCACATTTTTCCTCCGTGCCGAGACGTGGCACACCCTACCGCGCGGTTTTGGGGTCCTCCCGGGTGGTGCACACATATATTCTTCCTTGCCGAGACGTGGGATGCCCTACCGCGCGTTTTCTGGGTCCTCCTCGGTCGTAGCACTGAAGCAAGTAAATGAGTCGTCAAATCACGAAAGACCACCTTTCCCGCCAAGTACATCAGTGAAGCACGGTGGCTAGCTAGTTGGGCTAGTGCGACCGATTAGCTAGGCCGCCGCCACATTTTTTTTCACCCTTTTTATCTCCTTGCCGGCAGGTAAATTTAAATATCCACCGCGGCATTGCTCTAGTCTTTGGGTGCGGCAGGCGCGACAGGATTTTAATTTTTTGATTGACGGGAGCAGGCGCGGCAGGATTTTTAATTTTTTGATTGACGGGAGCAGGCGCGGCAGTAATTAGTCACGATGACTCCGCCTGTAAAACCCACAGCTCCCTGATGTGAGAAGTCGCCGACTAGTGTGTTCCCATGGTGAAAACCTAAAGATTCCCCGCTCCTCGGCTGGCTCCCTCCGCTTTCCCGTAGATTGCATTGCCTTTCAGCCATTTCACCCCCTTTGCTTCCTTCCCCATTGCTTCTACCTATTGCCATGGCGGCGTAGCAGATAACGGAGTCTGAGGTGAGGCGCCTGACACAGGAGCTCGAGGCCAAGGATGCGGAGCTCAGGGCCAAGGACGTGGAGCTCCGTGTGCTCAAGGAGGAGAGGAGTGCCATGCTCCTCCGTTATGTGCGGGAGTCCACGGAGCTTCAAAAGCGGCAGGCGTCCACCACAAAGATGCTCGAGGCGTCAGCGGCATTGCTGCAGAAAGCGGGAGATACGATAGGCCATCATGGGAGCCGGCTGGAGCACGAGCGGGCCGATCGTGACGAGGTCCAGGATTGCCTCAGCCACTTGGTGGACCAAGTTTCCACGCACGTGTTGCGGCTGCACGATACCTACCGTCGAGCCAGCGCGACCATGCCGTTCGTCGGGCTAAACCCGTTCGACCACCCTGTCGACTTCAACGAGCTGCGGCTTCCTGACCTGGTCTCCTTCTTCACCTATATCTCCGAGGAGCTGAGCCATCTCCGCATGATGGTGGGGGTGGAGCTGGACAAGGAGGGGTTGCGGGTTGCCGTCGCCGTTGCAAGGTGAATCCTCTCAGGGCTCCGTCACCGGAATCCATTCGTGCCATTGGACGCCGTCTTTGATGAGCTGGCTCCTGTCAACCGGGAGCGGGCTCTGCGGGTCGTTGCACCCTGCATCACCCACGTCGTGCGCCTCGAGAAGCAGAGGGACTTCGGTGGTGTTTAGGTGTCCTCTACACGGGCATGTCGATGTCTCGGCGCAACATGACCGTTGGATCAAACTCAGACGGTGCAGATCAGTCACTGTAGGACAAAGCGTGTGGGTGTGTTTGGTTGCATTCTCATCTCAATATAGTTGTTCCATCTTCGTGTATTTGTGGTAACCTACTAGTGTGGACTCATGCACCCTTCATGCACTCTGCCAAACACCCAAAAGTGGGTCGAGAAGGGAACTTTTGCTCCCATCCCGTGCACCCTTCATACACCCTGCCTAACACTGATTCGTCATGCTTCATATGGTTCATGTTTCGTGGAGTACTGTAGCACCGTACTCTCTGTGCGCTGTAGACCTAGTTCTGTTAACATTGATCTCACCGTTCATTCTCGACCGGACAGTCAAAAAAGCCATACTATGTTACATTACTGTTCGTATAGTTGACATGCGCACAACAACATTTGTTATCGCCATATCTTACTACACTAGCAACAAGATTATGTAGTACTGACGTATGAACCACTGCACATGCCTAGTAGTAGGAGCACTGTGTATGTTCAAGTGGTTACCGTTTTTCGCACTCCTCCGTCGTAAGAGTGGAAATGCTTGCTATAATCATTTTTTTTCTTCAGAAAAAACAATGGACTCGCTATACCGTGCGGATCCTCCTCGGCGGTCATCGGGAACTTCGCTACTCACTTTCGCCAACGTGTGGGACAGCCATCATCAGGGTCCACCAGCCATGCACTAAATTACTCCGTAGTAGAGTGCCCAACTGCACGGTAGACTACCTCGATCGAAGCACCGCAGTAATGCCCAATGAGCAGTCAAATCATAAAACCCCCTCCTTTCCAACAGTAAGTTGGATGGACGAAGTTACCATCATTTCGCTCTTCTCTCTCAGCTTCCTCTCTACCCAACCCTCGCTTCTCCCTCATCTTGTTCCTCATTTCTTCAAGAAAACCCCGACCTGCTTCTACCATTGTTCTTCTCTCCCAAAGAAGGAAAGGTGAGCGCATCAATGGTGTTGATTCTGGCCAAGGCCCGGTCTTGCAACCCCGAGACTGTTCCTATAATTCCCTCTCCGTTCGTCTTTTGGTTTTGTGATTATAGTTTCTTTTCTTTTATTTCTATTTGACAGTTTCTTGATGGACGCTGGAGCACCGGCCAAAGTGATGTCTATGGCTCTGGCAAAAACCATCGAGGCTCGTGGTACGAAGAAGCGCAAGCACCCCGCCAAGACTACCACAGACAAGCTCAAAGCCATCGCCCTGTCCAAGCCCCCCTCTCCGGGATCCCTCATTAAGCAAGTCCAGGTAATATCTCTTCTTGACGATCTTTTTCTCGATCTTGATCGTGTTTTTTCATCTAACACGCAGTACTAGTACTAGTAGTACAACTTTCTGGGTGATCTTGCATGTGATTTTTGTGTGCCAAATGGCGGTTCTAAATTCCTCTTTTCACCAAAACATGCAAGAGGTTGACACTGATTTCTTATAGATTACTTTCAACTACTTTATGAACATCAATGCTACCTTTGAAGAGGGTATATTTGCATCAGTAACTTGTGTTATGGATATTGCAAGTAATCCCTCTGCTCTCATGCCTTTGAAGACATGTTCTAGTGTCTTTGTTCACTCATTTCTGTGCGTATATGTAGTCATATATGGAGTAAAATATTGAAAATCATCTTATATTTCTGAACGGAGGTAGTGGTAAAATATTTGGTTTCTGTTTGAATTAGAACCAGGTCCGCGGTGGAGATGAAGTTCTCAAAGTCATGCCGTGTGAACTGGAAGACCTGAGGATGAGTTCTACTGCTAAACTATCCAGCTGTTGTGTCCTTATCGCCACGTGTCCTGAACTAGTGTTTTCGTGTAGCATTGTTGTTAGGCGTGTTCTCCAGGTTGTACTTAACCACAACAATTTCCTGGCTGTGCCTTCGATTACGAAGGGTGTGGTTCTTGTAAAGCTTCCTGACAAATCTGATGCGGCCTGTCTTCATCGTCATGTTTATGAGTGGAAATACCACTCTGTTAGGTTCTCCAAGGTTGAGGAGATGGTGATGGTGCCGGTAGACATCTCTCACGAAGTCCATGGCCTAGTCAGTTATGCGGGGTTCATCCCGTAGGTCGGTGGCAAGAAATAGTGCAGAGTTTAATTAGTGCAACTTTGCTTGTCTGTAGTAAGTACTATTGTTCAGTACTTGATTTGTGTTTGTGAACCCTGTATTGTTTAGTACTTCCGCTTTTGGTGTGTGGTGAGTCCTGAGAACAGTCTATGCTAATGTCTGTCCACTCAATTTAGTCTGTATATTTTGAAGTATCCAGATCATCTTTTTTGTGAGGACGGTTTGTCAATTATGGTTACACTCCAATATCTGTATGCATTGCAGGGTTTATCGCACCCACCAGGATTTCCAGTCCCATGGATGTTCGATCCATACGATTTGTCACGATCTTTAGACTGTCCTGCTTGTGGGAGTAGGCGGGGGCCCTGCATCCCACACGTAGTTGGACGACCAATCTTCCATTTAGTACTTCAACATAGTGATTTCCTGGTAAGGATTCACTCGTGTCACATCAAGTAAATCTTATTGATTTACTGTCTAAATCTTATTGATTTAATGTCATGTTTTCTTTCTTTTGCTGCAATTTTATGATGCAAGTTTTGCCATGTGACATTCATCACAGAATAAACCGTTTGGTTTGCTCTACAATGGATATTTTTGTAGGTTTCACTTCTTATGTCGTGTTAGTAACGAAGGCACTGTCCATCACTTATATTACTGGAAAAAATTGGATCAGTCTGTTGTCCGAGTACAAGCTGAATCCTTATGATGAACTGTAGTTTGGTTTAACAAACACGCCACAATTAGTCCTTCTCGCGTTTAAAAGAATGAAGAAAAAGACTGGATCACGGTCACGGAGCCTAGTCAAGTTAGAAAGCTGATCATAGCAGACCAGACACGATTGCCACTGTCTCGCACATCAGTACCACCTTCAGCAACGGATCGAGCACCGGCAGTTGCTCTTGCACTAACAGCGGGAGCAGCTCAGTCTTATCCAGCTGAGGATTGGGCACTGACCGCGTCAGCAGATCAGGCTGATCTACCGGAGGATCGGGCATCGACACCGGCACCTGCTCCGACACCGACACCAACTCTATAAGGAGCACCATCTCCGGCAGCAGCGGCGGCACTACCAGTCGCACCGGCACGGGCACCAGCAACAGCTTCCTCACCTGCACCAACACTTGCACTTGCATCTGCTCTGGCTCATGCAGCGGCAACGGAACCAGCAGTTGCACCGGCAACAGACTGGGCTACAGTTCGTAGTTCATATAATAAAGTCCTTACGAAAACCGACATGTCCGCCTTCTTGGTAAGCATTGGCCGCCAAAGTGCTTCATTCTTTTTTTCTTTCCATGTTGTTTCACATGATTCACTATGTTGATCTAGCTGTTTGTGTATGTCTTCTTGTTTGCAACCAGAGAATTCCTAGAGCAACGAGGGAGTCGTTCAACAATCCGGCCGACCGTGGCCAAGTTTCTCTTACCATGCGCAGCCTTGGTGTGACTGAACCTGCTCAATATATCGTAAGTACAAAGGATGGTCGCATGGTGATTGATGGTAAAGGATGGTCAAGGTTCAAATCTAAATCATATCTTGTGGTAGGGGATGATGTCAAAATCGAACTTTCTCGGCAAGGAGAGCTGGTCGAAATCAACTTTGAGATTCTTCAGTAGCAGCACGCAACTGCCAAACTGATCCATCCTCCGAGAGATTTTGATGTAATACTCTGGCATGGTGAACCAAGTGTCTTGTGTGTATAAGTAGTACGATAGTATCATTGATAGAATTGCAACTCTAATTGCTTGTTAGGAACTGTCGTTTGATTTTATTCCAACAGCTGTCGTGGTTTATTCAATATTGTGTATTCACCTTGCGACGGCATCTAAAACCAGTGCCGTACCGACCGCTTGCAATATGAAAAGCGCTGAGGTAGAACACATGGGCCCCCAAACATGCAGGTCCACCGGCCTGTGGCCCAAAGTCCAGAACCGTGAGCCTGTCTGAGTATTTCTCAGCTGAACCCCCATAATGCCCGTGCGTTGCACGTAACATCAAGATGCATTTCTATGAGTATTTTATCTTGTGAGAGAAAAGGATGAACGAGGGAAGGCCTTATTTGCAAATGTGGAGAGGTGTGTGGGTACCTTTTTGCAAAATTGCCATAGTTTCCTTCTTATCCGTCAGATATAAATCGGACGGCCTATATTGCAGGATGGCAGGCACACCATCATCACCAACTCGTCTATACCATGTTAAAAAAACTCTATTTTTTATAATTATATATGTTATATATATTCCCCTTGATTTTTCTTATGTATAAAGTTGTGATATAAAAGATCTTTATATTTCTTTACAAAGGGAGTATCTCTCTGTCAAAAATATATTTATGTGTAACTAGTTACTCCTGTCTTTCTACTTCCTTTCGCTGATATGTGGGGCATCCGGCAACGGGGTCCACGTGCCATATGCACCAAATTAGAGTGCACAAATGCACGGTAGACACACCCCGGTCGTAGCGCCGCAGTAATGCCCAATGAGCCGTCAAATCAGAAAAACTCCCACCTTTCCAGCTTTAGCAGTAAGTTGGACGGACGAAGCGGCAATATTTCAATGGGCCTGAATCCCCTTCTCCCTCGTCTGCTTGTTCAGAGAAAACCCCCGCTCGGCGATTGCATAGGGTTTTCTCATGGAGAACCTGGTACGAATTCTTCATCCAACCCCGATAAATCCAAGTCCCTTGGTCGCGGGTACTCCTAGGATGGCAGCCGCCGCCGTTGATGCATTTTTCTTCCTACTGAATCTAGTGTGTTTCATTTGCAGTGCCCAAAGTGCGAGGACCCTACAGGTTTCTGCGCCCTCGGCGAGATGCCACACTTGTTCCTTCTCATCCTAACACATGATTTTAAAACGCGCACAGTATGTTCCTAGAATCCTCTTTTCTATCCGGGAGGGTGGGGTTTTTTGAACATGCTGTCGACTAATTTGGAAATTTGGATTGCTATATTTGGAAAAAAGGTACTAGTACCATGGTCAACACTGACGTGAAGGAGGGAATTATTTCTAGATTTGGATATAGGGAATACATTGTGTTCTCATATTATTTTTCCTGCAGTGCATCCCTTGCTCTGCCAGAACACATGTACTTAAGATGCTCGGCCTTGCCATAACTAAATACACCAGTTTAATGGTCACAGTGAAGACAAGCCATGGATATAAGTTTCGAGTTGGGTTCATGAACCAAGAAGATCGCCACTTTTTTTATGGCCGAACTTGGATAAACTTTCTCAAGTGTTACGGACAGAAAGTTGGCGAACGAGTGTTGATGGAAATAGCAGAACCTGGTCTCATCTTCACTGCGATCTTCCACCCCCGACGTCGTTCCAATTGTTCATCCATGTTAGTTTTGTATCTGGTTCTTGCTTCTTGCCTCGATTACTTCTTAATCCACCTATTCTGTCTAACTAATCACAATTTAACTTTAGAAGTAGCAACGAATCTCTCACGAAGATGCTACTTCTAACTAATATTTTCTTATAATTGGTGGCACGTGTAGGTTTTTTCAGAGTTAAGCAGGCTACTCATTTGTTATTCTATAAGAACTCGGGTGTTACTCATGGCACTGAAGTTGACTTGGACGGCATCCACAAGTTCCTACACTTTATTGATCATCTTGAGGTCCTTGTGGGGCGTTTCAATGGTGGAAGGCCACGTGGGAAATGTGTGCCACTACTGCACTCATTGAACAGGTCCAACTGTGTTGAGAAACTTATGGTACGAGTTGTTTTCAGTTATATGTGTTATTCATAAACTCTTGCTTATGCACAGTTTTACAGTTGTGATCTTCTTGAAACAGAAACTGCCCAGGTCTATTGTTCCTATACAGATGCCTGACCATGGTCGGGTCAGACTTGCGCTTGGTCACAACATGATGTTTATGTCGACCTACTCCATTCCCCTTGGAGGTGAAAAGATACTTATTCTTGGGTGGTCTCAAATAATGAGGCCCGTCCATCTTGGAGAATAGGACAGAAGATTATGTTCCTCCTTTCCATGGCTCTAAAGCGAATATCCTGTTTATTGACCACATTGCGAGATGAAGCCGCTTTCAGAAGGTTGTGGATGCACGGGGTGGTGCCTGGGCCTTGTCATGGGGCTTGGCGGCCTCACCCTTTGGTTAAGTGTAGGCAAAGTAGCACTGTTCGAGGCGTGCTTTGTACGGTTGAACCTGTATAAGTACTCATACTTCTTTCAGCTATGGTTGTTAAGTGCCCCTGCTGGTTTCAGTTAAGGTTGTTAAGTACTCCTACTGCTTTTACAGTCTGTCGTGTTTCTTCAGTCCTGTCTTCCTCCAGCCGCCAAAACCAAACCACCGCCGACGGGGCCGCCTGCTTCCGCCTCCCACGGCTGGCTGCGCCCCAGTTCACGCATCGCCGCCCCACCATCTCCTAAATCATTAACGCCGACCTCTGAGGCCTCGCCGTCGTCCTCCGTGCACTTTGCTACGCTCGTCGCGGCGCCGCCCTCTCGTGTTGTCAACATGGTCAACAACAAGAGGAATCGGAAGAGGACTGTACGTGGAGAGGATGATAGTAGGGGCCCACCATGTCCATGGCCGGACGCAAGGAAGTTCCTCATTTTTTGTTATATATATATATATACTCCATTGTCAGCGTATGGAAAAAGAAAATGCTTCCTGCTAGTGGTTTCCTAACATCTGGGACCCATGACATTGTCAGCGTATATTGTCAATAGACAAGAGAACAGCACAAGATCGGCTGACACCTGGGACGTAGCTACTCGAGCAGTATTCTTTTTGTTATTGTTGATACGGAGCAGGGTTTCAACTAGGATGTGGCCCGTCTAGCCCAGGCTTATATTTTATGTTCACCACATGACCAGCCCAGCTATTTTTTCTTTGTGAAAATGAACCCAGTTTATTTTTTCTGAAGAATATCCAATCCAGGCCTACTTATTTTTCTACGCCCTTATGGGCAGCAACTCTTTCAAGACGCCTGCAAATCTTGAAAGTATTATGAAATGGGTTGTAAATATAAAAAACAGATGACAGATTGGCAAATACTTTATAATTTCTGAATTTTTTCACATTTTTAGATTCCAATTTCACTGGGCTTTAACCTAATTCAAATATATATTCAAAGTACTTTAAATCTGGCTCGACATTTCGGTATTAAAAATAGTTTGGAACCCACAGTAATATGCGAAATTACGTTTAAATTTTTAACCCTGGCCCTGGCCAACTAAAAAAAGGACTGCAATATATTGCATAGGAAGTTGCAATGAGCTATATATAAATTATTAAAAAAATAGGGAATGGTCTGACTTGTGGGCCTATTAAGTTGACGCGTATGCAAGATTTTTTACTTATTATATACGACAACAAACGATTCTAGCAGACATAACTGTTGCATGTCAATCCAACGACCCTCGTGTTTCTTCAATCTCTGATCTTCTTGCTCCAGCCGCCAAATCCAGCGCCGGCAGGATCGCCTGCTCCCACCTCCCATGGACGGATGTGCTGCCTCGCAGGCCTCACCACCCCTACTACTCCCACCGCTGGCCAGGCCATCCCTCTACTCACCCACATCCCTCCACTGCTGTGGCTTCGCCGCCTCCGGGTCATTCCCTTCCTAGGTCTCATTGTCGTCCATCGCGCTGGTGTTCTCGGCACAGCGTGGTCAACATTGTCAACAAACGACAACATCGGAAGAGGGATGTACATGGAGAGGCTGACAGCTGGGACCCACATGGTCCATGGCCGCACACAAGAAAGTACCTCCTTATTACGCCAAAAAGAATGAATACTCCCGCTGACAGCTTGGACCCACCAGCTATATCTTCGCACGCAAGGAAGTGCCTCCTTATTACGCACCAAAAAATGAATACTCCCCCTGCTAGCTGGGACCCACCATAGTGGGAGGCTGACTTGTGGGCCTACTAAGTTGACGCGGACGGAGGGCTTTGTCAACTTAGTCAACAAACGATTCTATCACCAGTGACCGTTGGATTGTTAACATCCAACGGTCGTCCTGCTTCTTCAACCTCTGATTTTCTTGCTCCAGCCGTCCAACCCACTGCGTGATCTTGCCTCCCGTGGCTGGCTGTGCTGCCGCGGAGGCCTCACCGCCCCCTACTACTCCCACCGCTGGCCAGGCCCTGCAGCGATGGCAGCCTCACAGCGCAGCCGAACCAGTGAACTCTCGTACTCCTCTCCGCGTGGACATCCACTGCCGCGTCTTCCCCGGCTCTGCGTCGTTCCCTTCCTAGGCCTCGCCGTCATCCACCGCCTTGGTGCTCTCGGCGCGGCGTGGTCAATGTGGTCAACAAACGACTTCCATCGAAGAGTACTATACGTTCAGAGGCTGACAGCTGGGTCCACGGCCGTAGCAAGGAAGTGCCTCCTTATTACGCGCAAAATAATTATGACTCCACCTAACAGCAGGGACCCACCGGACGGGCCACCGTATTTCGTGAAAAAAACGTTTCCCCCTGACTGCTGGGACCCACCAGCTACATCTTCGCACGCAAGGAAGTGCGTCCATATTACGAGCAAAAAAAATGATTCTCCCCCTGACTGCTGGGACCCACCAGCTACATCTTCGCACACAAGGAAGTGCCTGACAGTCGGGACCCACCCGGTCGAAGCGTACGTAGTGTTGTCATTCTGCCGCGAACGTGTACGTACATCCTGGCCGATCGGTCTATCTGCAGGCTGTAGCGATGAACCGTGGCCGTGTAAGGAAGGGCACATGTCATAGTAGAGGCGCGCACGTAGCATGTACACATACGTACAACGGCCAGGGTGCAAGAAACAAAATACGACCACGTACGTACATACGGGCGGGGTCTCGAACGCCTACGCGCACATACGTACGGCCAGGGCTCGTATACATGGCTGGGGCGGAACGGAGAAAATGCGTCGTCGTCGTGTTCATGGGGAGGCAACGGAATGCGTCGTGTTCATTGGGAGGCAACAGAACGCGTGCTGTTCATCGGGAGCCAACCGGCTTGGACGAAACAGCCGATGGAAACGAGGAAACGGACTTGTGTTCGACCAGCCACGGTCGAAACAGGATCCTGTTCATCAGGAGGGGTCTGGCGTACCGCAAAACGGTCGAAACGGGGTCCTGTTGATCGGGAGGAGTGTGGCGTACCGCAAAACGGAGGAAACAAACTTCTGTTGGAGCGCGACGGTTGAAACGGGGGTCCTGTTCATCGGGAGGGCTGTGGCGTACCGCAAAACGGGACTCCATGGGATATTGTTCATCTCCACCGTCGACCTCCTCTAGCCTCCACGGGCTCCTGTTCATCCACCATCGACCTCCTCCAGCCTCCACCTGCGACTGTTCATCCACGAGCTCCTGTTCATCCAGCCTCCACCGCGTGCTTCTCCACCGGCTACTGTTCAACCAACCCTCTCCACGGGTTCCTGTTCAACCACCCCTCCACGGGCTACTGTTCATCCAGCCCTCCACCGACTACTGTTCAACTAGCCCTCCACCGGCTACTGTTCAACCAGCCCTCCACGGGGTCCTGTTCATCCAGCCCTCCACGGGGTCCTGTTCATCCACCGGCTCGATCGATCAGAGTACTGTTCATCCAGCGGCAACGGCCTCTACTACCACGGGGTCCTGTTCATCCAACCCCCCACCGGGAACTGTTCATCCAAAGCCCCCAACAAAGCTCACTGTTCATCCAGAGGCAGCATCGATCCGCTTCAGTTTGCAGAAGTAGCGAAGGAATCACTCGGGTTCAGTTAACAGCAAGGGATCGATCGACCGCTCGGGTTCAGTAACGCGTAGCCTGCAGTGCAATCGCTCTGGTTAAGTTAGAGCCCAACGCCTCGCTCGGGTTCAGTTAGAGCCCAACCCCTCGCACACACGCGCGTACGTATGAGAGAAACGTGCATCGCTCGGCCCCCGACCACCCACCATAACAGGGAACTCCCTGATATTTTCCTCGCCCTCGCTTCTACCACGGTTTTTCCGTCATGGACGTCCCAAAGAATGTCATGCAGCCGCGTCTCCAGCCCGCCCAGGACGAAAAGCCCATTTTCTGTCATGTTTTTTTCATAGAAGTAGGACCCCACCACATCTATGATGATACCGGGTTTTGTCACAATTATCGTCATAGAAGTGTCATAAGTATGACAGAAAAAAAAATTCATTCGGCCCAAAATGTCACGGATGTGTCTTTTTTTTGTAGTGTAGGTAGTAACCATGTCTCGAGTGGATGATCCGAAATATCACTAAGGAAAGATGTCACCTCAGTCTCGAGGGCTCTAGCTCGTGCTTGTGTCATCGGTCCTCTTGGCACTTGGTGAGACGATGGCAAGTCCATGGGGATGACCATAGGATGCTCCGCATCATCTCCCCCCCCCCCCTTGGGAAAGATCTGACCTCTGATCGAAATCCTCATCACCATGATTGGGAGAGAGATCCTTGATGTTGAAGATGTCGCTCATGGAGTACTTGTTGCGTGGTAAGTTGATCTTGTACGCATTGTTGTTGTAGCGCTCGAGCACCTTGAAGGGTCTATTGGCTCGTGGTCATAGCTTGGACTTGCGTTCATTGGGGAAGCGTTCCTTGCGAAGGTGTAGCCATACAAGATCTCCAATGTTGAATATCATGGGTTGCTTGTTGATGTTGAGCTTGGTCGCGAGTCGTTGTACTTGGCGCTCGATGGTGTGCCTTGTATCTTCATGCATCTTCTTGAGGTATATCACTCGTGCATTTGCATCCATGTTGATGCACTCTTGTAGTGGAAGAGGTAGAATGTCCAATGGGGATAACGGGTTGAAGCCGTAGACGACCTCAAAGGGGGACTTTTCGGTAGTAGAGTGTCGTGCTCGATTGTAGGCGTACTCGGCGATGGGTTGACACTCCTCCCACTCCTTGATGTTCTTCTTAAGCAACACGCATAGTAGAGTGGAGAGTGTCCGGTTCGTGACCTCTGTTTGGTCGTCGGTTTGAGGATGGTATGCCGAAGAGAACAAGAGCTTGATTCCGAGATTGGTGCATAGAGTCTTCCAAAAGTAGCTAAGGAACTTGACGTCGTGGTCTGAGACAATCGTCTTTGGCACTCCGTGTAGGTGCAAGATTTGCCTACAAAACAGATTTGCAACATGTGAAGCATCGTCTTGATAACCCACAAGTATAGGGGATCGCAACAGTTTTCGAGAGTAGAGTATTCAACCCAAATTTATTGATTTGACACAAGGGGAGCCAAAGAATATTTGCAAGTATTAGTAGCTGAGTTGTCAATTCAACCACACCTGGAGATTAATTATCTGCAACAAAGTTATCAGTAGCAAAGTAGTGTGATAGTTTTGATAATAGTAGCAACAACAACAATAACGGTAACAGTGATAGCAATGATTTTGTAGCAAGTGCAATAGTAACAGTAGCAGTAGTAACTTAGCAGAAACAATATAAGAGAAATTCGTGGGCATTGGATCGGTGAATTCATTGGATGATATTCATCATATAACAGTCATATAACCTAGGGCGATACGTCCCTGGCTCCAGTTCATAAATATAATTTAGGCATGTATTTCGTAAATAGTCATACGTGCTTATGGAAAGAACTTGCATGACATCTTTTGTCCTACCCTCCCGTGGCAGCGGGGTCCTATTGGAAACTAAGGGATATTAAGGCCTCCTTTTAATAGAGAACCGGAACAAAGCAATAACACATAGTGAATACATGAACTCCTCAAACTATGGTCATCATCGGGAAGTGTCCCGACTTCTGTCACCCCGGGGTTGCCGGATCATAACACATAGTAGGTGACTATAACTTGCAAGATCGGATCTAGAACATAGATATAATGGTGATAACATAAACGGTTCAGATCTGAAATCACGGCACCCGGGCCCAAAGTGACAAGCATTAAGCATGGCAAAGTCATAGCAACATCAATCTCAGAACATAATGGATACTATCGATCAATCCCTAACAAACTAACTCGATTACATGATGAATCTCATCCAACTCCTCACTGACCAGCGAGCCTACGAAGGGTTGTGATGACGAAGATTGAAGATCCCCCTCTCCGGAGCCCCAAACGGACTCCTGATCTGGCCTCCCGATGAAGAACAGGAGGTGGCAGCGGCTCCATCTCGTGAAACGCGATAATTCTTCCTCTCTGTTTTTTCTCTCCAAATATGTGATTTTGTAGTATCAGGTTTGAGGCCTGCGGGCCACCAGGTGGGGACAACCCACCTGGGTGCGCCTGGAGGGGGGACGCGCCTTGGTGGGTTGTGCCCACCCAGGTGCCCCCCTCCGGTGATTCTTGGCGCTAGAAATTATCTTTTATTACATAAAAAATCCTCGCAAAGTTTCGTTCCAATCTGAGAACTTTTATTTCTGCACAAAAAACAACACCATGGTAGTTCTGCTAAAAACAGCGCCAGTCCGGTTAGTTTCATTCAAATCATGCAAATTAGAGTCCAAAACAAGAAGAAAAGTGTTAGGAAAAGTAGATACGATGGAGATGTATCAACTCCCCCAAGCTTAAACCTTTGCTTGTCCTCAAGCAATTCAGTTGATAAACTGAAAGTGAAAAAGAAAATCTTCTATGAACTCTTTTGCTCTTGTTTAGATAAATAAGTTTAAGTAGCACCCAGGTTTTCAGCTAAAATTATAACTAACCATGTAGACAATAACTCTTAAAAATTATATTAACATATATCAATGACATAATCAACTAGCGAGCAATAATAAGGTATCTCAAACAACAACACTTTATCAAAACAACCATGATATAATATGACAATAGTGGTATCTCGCTAGCCTTTCTGAGACCGCAAAACATAAATGTAGAGCACCTCCAAAGTTCAGGCAGTGACTAAACATTGTAATTCATGGTAGAAAAGATCCAGTCATGATGCACCCAACATTAGCTACACACAATGCATGAGGATGACAATAGTGCTCTCAGGTTCTGGCGCTTATTTGAGAAGGTGATGAAACAACATAAAGTAAATAGATGGTCCCTTCGCAGAGGGAAGCAGTGATTTGCAGCGGTGCCAGAGCTCAAGTTTTTAAAACAGAGGTAAATGAAATTTTGAGAAATGCACCCTTCTTGTTTACTTCGCGACCATTAGTTATCGGTATCTTCCATGCTAAACACATTAGTGGCGGTTCCCAAGCGATAAAAGTAAAGGTTTACTCCCCCTCCACCAACAATCACACTCCACGGCTTGTCCGAAACAATGGGTACCGTCCATACCAACAACAGTCCTGGGGGAGTTTTGTTTAATTATTTGCAATTTGAATTCGGGACTGGGAATCCCTATTACCGCCCCTCTCGTGCAAGGACGAGTGAATAAACACTCATCATGAGAATAACCCGCTTAGCATGGAAGATACTGACTACCTCCTGTCGCTCTATGAACAATCCAGGCACACAAAAAGGATATTTATTTGAAGTTTTTAGAGGTGGCACATGCAAATTTACTTAGGACGGCAGGGTAATACCGCATATAGGTAGGTATGATGGACTCATCTGGAATAACTTGGGTTTCAGGTTTTTGATGCACAAGCAGAATTCCCGCTTAGTACAGGCGAAGGCTAGCAATTAGGTTGAGAAGCGGCCAGCTAGAGAGCGAAAACATTCATGAACATGCATTATGCATAAGTAACATTGGATACTATCATGAGTAGGATATGAACACCATGAACATAAATATCATAGAGGCTATGTTGGTTTTGATTCAACTACATGCATGAACATGTGCCAAGTCAAGCCACTCGAACATTCAGAGGAGGATACCATATCATCATACTACATGACAATCATTTTAACGCAATGTTGGCATCCAAGATAGATCATTATCCACTCCTAGCTACTTAAGCATGGCATGAGAAACTACAATCTCTAATTGTCATTGCAAACATGTTTGATCATAATAGGTTGAATGATGGATACTAGGTTAAACATATTTACAAAAATAGAACAAGTTGAGTTCATACCCATTTCTCTCTACCATAGCCAGTTCATCCAATATCGTCATATTTGCCTTTCCCTTGCATGATCAAACGATTTGAAAATAGTAATAGTGCAAGAGTGATGTGGACTAAGATGGAATCTGCAAACATTTTATTCAAAAGGAGAAGACAAAGTACTATGGGCTCTTTGTTATATCAACAATAATGCATATGAGAGCCGCTCAACATTTTCATCGTGGTCTTCTCCTCGGTATGACTCAATAAAAAGAAAACAAATTCAGAAAAACACACTGATATATTTTTGGAGTTTTTGGTTTTCTTGAACAAGCAAGTAAAAGGGAAAGCAAAAACGAGAAAAACAATTTACACGGGAAAGCTCCCAACAAGCAAAAGAAGAATAAGGAAATCTTTTTGGGTTTCTTTTTAGTACTACAACAAATTAAACTAGGAAGAAAAACCGAAAAGAAGCAGGAAATATTTTTGGATTTTCTCAAAGTTTTTCAAACACACAAGAAGAAAGCGAGAAAATAAATCTAACATGTATAATACAATGGAAGAGTGTGGACACCGACAACTGGAATGAAATGTGTGAACATGACTGTAATGTCGGTGGAAATACGTACTCCCCCAAGTTTAGGCTTTTTGCCTAACTTGGTAGTCACCACTCGAAGAAGCCATTCGGTCCCACGTTGAAGTGTTGGGGAGTGGGCACCTGAGGGTCCCACTGCTGAGGCTGCTCCTGTGCCGCAACTAGGTTGTTCCAGTAGGCGACAATGTCCTCAGGCATAATCCTGTATCCGCCCCTGGAAATAGGATCAAACAAAGCAGGTGCAGTCAACGGAATAACATCACGGGTAATCTCACTAAAGACCAACTTATATGGAACATCCATAGTGGTTTTCTCGCTATCAACAAAGAGGTGGTGTGCCATAGCCGAGCGATTTAGGTAGACCTTGGGCAAGAGATAATCATGCTGGTGTATCTGGATGTTAAAGTGACTCGCTAAGCGAGTAGCATAAATACCACCATGTATTTTACCCTTGGATCTGTTAATGTGGAGGCGACGTGCCATAATAGCTCCCAAGCTATAAGTGTTGTCGCCGTAAAGTGCACGGCGTAAAACAGCAAAGTCTGGGGCACAGAGTGCACCTACCTTCTCTCTAGCAAGCAAACACTTCGTAATGAATAGAGCAAAATAATGCACAACCGAAAAGTGTAAGCTAGTGGCGATGACACCTGACACCCCTCTCTCATCCCCCACTGTCAGAGTGCGGTAAAAACCATCAAACTCTATGGGCCTAGGCTCTACTAAATTCCCATCAGAAGGGATCAAGCATATGTCACAAAATTCAGTAAGTGGTATCTGATAGGGTTCAACATATAAGTTAAACTGCACCTCGGGGGGATTATTCCTATTCAACAAATGAAAACTTTTCACAAAGGAATTTTTGAGGAGATGATACTGTTCACATTCAGCTGCGATGAAGTCGGCGAGGCCAGCTTTGGCAGCATATTGTGCAAACTATTGACAGATTCCGGCCCCCTCCATGAATGGGTTATGCGGCCATTCGCACGGTTGTACCTCTGCCATTCTCCGGGTGCGGAGATCACTGTCAGATGACTGCCCAATAACTCCCTTGGAGTTCTTCCTGGAAGCAAACTTCCTAAAGATAATCATCTTTTACCTATGAACAAAATTCTGAAATTTTTAGTCCACAAATTTTTTTTCTCAACAAAACTTCACAAGATTGATAGCAACTACTCATAGGGATGCATAGAGGCCATATCAAGCATTCAAACTACTTAGAACTCTAAGAATTCAATAGGCAAGCCCATCTACACCAGCACCAAGAGTAACTAATTATTCAAAATATAAACCACTAAAGCAAAAACTAATTGGACCAATGGAGGAGTCACATACCAAGCAACAATGCCCCGAAACAGTTTCGGAAACGGAGCTTCCAGTAAACAGATCAAAATCTGTGGGTTTGAGAGCAAGAATACGAGAGAGAGCAATGGTGATTTTTTTCTGGAGGTAGGTGATGACATGGGCTAAAGAGATAAGTGAGGGGGCCCACATGGGGACCACAACCCACCAGGCCGCGCGTGGGGGTGCTGGCGCACCCACGTGGGTTGTGCTCACCTGGTGCACCCCCCTTTGATGTTATTTGCATCAAAAATTCTTAAATATTCAAAAAAAATCGTATTAAAATTTCAGAGCATTCTGAGAACTTTTATTTTTGGGTCATTTTTTATTCACAGGAAATTCAGAAAATAGACAAAACATGGCCTTTTATTTTATTTAACTAATAAAAACAGAAAACAGAAGGTAGGGACAGAAGGTAGTGCTTACTAAATTCATCAACTTCATACCTCTCAAAAATGATCCATTAATAAGGTTGATCAAGTCTTATTAACATCCACTTTCGATTAGCATCAAACCGAAGAACTTCCGTAAATCACTAAGTTACCTCAACGCGGATATGAATTTCCCCCACAATAAGCATTTCATATTTCTTTTTGGCAGTAGGTAGAGGTAGTTGAAAACTTCCAATAGTGATTGTGGGAGATTTTTTCAATAACATTAATACCATTCACTTGGAATTGTTTCTTTGGAAAGTGCACCGTATGCTCATCACCATTGATATGAAAAGTCACCTTGCTTTTATTGCAATCAATAAAAGCCCCTGCAATATTCAAAAATGGTCTACCAAGGATAATCGACATGTTGTCATCCTCGGGCATCTCAAGTATAACAAAGTCAGTTAAAATAGTAACATTAGCAAAAATAACGGGCACATCCTCACAAATATCGATAGGTATGGCAGTTGATTTATCAGCCATTTGCAAAGATATTTCAGTAGGTGTGAGTTTATTCAAATCAAGTCTTTTATATAAAGAGAAAGGCATAACACTAACACCGGCTCCTAAATCACATAAAGCAGTTTTCACATAGTTTCTTTTGATGGAGCAAGGTCTAGTTGGTATTCCTGGATCTCCAAGTTCTTTAGGTACTCCATCCTTAAAAGTGTAATTAGCAAGCATGGTGGAGATTTCAGCTTCTGGTATTTTTCTCTTGTTGGTGATGATGTCTTTCATGTACTTTGCATAAGGAGGCATTTTTTAAGATATCAGTCAAGCGCGTACGCAAAAAGACTGGCCTAAGCATTTCAACAAAGCATTCGAATTCTTCATCATCTTTCTTCTTAGTTGACTTAGGTGGGAAGGGCATAGGTTTTTGAACCCATGGTTCTCTTTCCTTCCCATGCTTTCTAGCAACAAAGTCCCTTTTATCATATCTTTTATTCTTGGGTTGCGGGTTATCAAGATCAACTACTGGTTCTATCTCAACATCATTGTCTGGTTCTTTATTATTTGTTTGAGTGTCTTCATGAAACTCATCATTATCTTTTTCATTATCAGAAGGTGATTGTTCATTACTAGATTGAGTTTCAACATCACAGATAGAGACTTCATTATCATTATTAGGAGGTTTTTGTATTTCGGGTTCACTAGAGGCATGCAAAGTCCTATCATTTTTCTTCTTCTTTTTCTTTTTAGAAGGACTAGGTGCATCAGTGTTAACTCTTTGAGAGTCTTGTTCAGTTCTTTTTGGGTGTCCCTCAGGATAAAGTGGTTCCTGAGTCATTCTACCTCCTCTAGTCATTACTCTAACAACATGATCATTGATATTATTGTTCATTTCATCAACCAATTCTCTTTGAGATTTAGCAACTTGTTCTAATTGAGTTTGAACCATAGAGGCATATTTTCCTACACCTCTAACATCATTGGTAATTCTAAATCACAAGTCACTCAAGCGAGCAATCATATCAGAATTGTATTTAAATTGTTTCATAACATTTGCATTGAAGTGATCTTGTCTAATGTAGTTATCAAACTCTTAAAGGCATTGACTAGGATGCATATTGTAAGGATTGTCATTTTCATTGAATTTCATTAAAGAATTTACTTCTACCACCTTAGGTGGTGATGGTGCATCAAGTCGATGTATTTGTTCAACAGGAGGTAAATTTTTGACATCCTTAGCTTTAATACATTTTTCCTTCATAGATTTCTTTGCCTCTTGCATATCTTAAGGACTGAGATATAAGATACCCCTCTTCTTTAAAGTGGGTTTAAGCGGTGGTTCAGGAAGAGTCCAATCATCATAATTTTTAATATGTTATTCAATAGTTCATCAGCTTGTCCAATAGTTCGTTCACTGAAAACACAACCAGCACAACTATCTAGGAAATCCCTAGAAGCATCAGTTAGTCCATTATAGAAGATATCAAGTATTTCATTTTTTTAAGAGGATGATCAGGCAAGGCATTAAGCAATTGCAGAAGCCTCAAGCTTGTGGGAGACTCTCTTCTTCAATTTGCACAAAGTTAAATATTTCCTGTAAGGCAGCTTGGTTCTTATGAGCAAGAAAATATTTTCCAGAGAAGTAGTAAATCATATCCTAGGGACAACACACACAACCAGGAGCAAGAGTATTATACCAAGTCTTAGCATTACCCTTTCATGAGAAAGGAAATAATTTGAGAATATAATAGTAGCGAATTTTCTCATCATGAGCAAAAAGGGTGGCTATGTGATTCAACTTAGTAAGATGTGCCACAACATTTTTAGTTTCATAACCATGGAAAGGATCAGATTCAACCAAAGTAATTAACTCTGGATCGACAGAGAATTCATAATCCTTATCATCAACAAAGATAGGTGAAGTAGCAAACTTAGGGTTACATTTCATTCTAGCATTCAAAGATTTTTCTTTCAGTTTGCATAATAATTTCTTAAGATCATCTCTATTATTGCATGCAAGAAAGTCTCTAGTTGTCTCCTCATCCATAACATAACCTTCCGGTATCTTAGGAAATTCATATCTAGGAGAACTAGTTCTAATAGGTGTTTCAAGATTTTCAGTTTCAAGCTCTTCATCAGTTTCAGCATTCTCAAAAGCTTTAGTTCTAGCAACTTTTTCATCAAGAAATTCACCTAATGGCACATTATCATCAAGCAAGGTACTAGCATCATCATAAATACCATTCATAGCAGAAGTAGCATCATCAATAACTTGCTACATATCAGGACTAATAGCATGTGGTGGTGTTGCAAGTTTACTTATAACAGAAGGTGAATCAAGTGCAGAGCTAGATGGAAAGTCCTTACCTCCCCTCGTCTTGGAGAGAAAAATCATAGTCTTAGCATCCTTCAGATTCTTCATAGTGATGATTTGATAATAATCCCAAGTGACTCCACAAATATAGCTATGTTCCCCCGCAACGGCGCCAGAAAAAGGTCTTGATAACCCACAAGTATAGGGTATCGCAACAGTTTTCGAGGGTAGAGTATTCAACCCAAATTTATTGATTCGACACAAGGGGAGCCAAAGAATATTTGCAAGTATTAGTAGCTGAGTTGTCAATTCAACCACACCTGGAGATTAATTATCTACAGCAAAGTGATCAGTAGCAAAGTAGTATGGTAGTTTTGATAATAGTAGCAACAACAATAATAACGGTAACAGTGGTAGTAATGATTTTGTAGCAAGTGCAATAGTAACAGTAGCAGTAGTAATTTAGCAGAAATAATATAAGAGAAATTCGTAGGCATTGGATTAGTGAATTTGTTGGATGATATTCATCATATAACAGTCATAACCTAGGGCGATACGGCACTAGCTCCAGTTCATAAATATAATGTAGGCATGTATTCTATAAATAGTCATACGTGCATATGGAAATAACTTGCATGACATCTTTTGTCGTACCCTCCCGTGGCAGTGGGGTCCTATTGGAAACTTAGGGATATTAAGGCCTCCTTTTAATAGAGAACCGGAACAAAGCATTAACACATAGTGAATACATGAACTCCTCAAACAACGGTCATCACCGGGAAGTGTCCCGACTTCTGTCACTCCGGGGTTGCCGGCTCATAACACATAGTAGGTGACTATAACTTGCAAGATCAGATCTAGAACATAGATATAATGGTGATAACATAAACAGTTCAGATCTAAAATCATGCCACCCGGGCACAAAGTGACAAGCATTAAGCATGGCAAAGTCATAGCAACATCAATCTCAGAACATAATGGATACTATGGCTCAAGCCCTAACAAAACTAACTCGATTACATGATGAATCTCATCCAACTCCTCACCGACTAGCGAGCCTACAAAGGAATCACTATCTCTCGGTGGGTAGCATCATGGAATTGGCGATGGAGAAGGGTTGGTGATGATGAAGATCGAAGATCCCCCTCTCCGGAGCCCCAAACGGACTCCAGATCTGGCCTCGCGATGAAGAACTGGAGGTGGCGGCGGCTCCGTCTCGTGAAATGTGATAATTCTTCGTCTCTGATTTTTCTCTCCAAATTTGTGATTTATAGTATCAGGATTGAGACCTGCGGGGCCACCAAGTGGGGATAACCCACCTGGGCGCATGGAGGGGGGCGCCCTGGTGGGTTGTGCCCACCCAAGTGCCCCCCTCTGGTGGTTCTTGGCTCCAGAAATACTCTTTTATTATATAAAAAATCCTCGCATTCGTTCCAATCCGAGAACTTTATTTCTGCACAAAAAACAACACCATGGTAGTTCTGCTGAAAACAGCGTCAGTCCGGGTTAGTTTCATTCAAATCATGCAAATTAGAGTCCAAAACAAGAGGAAAAGCGTTAGGAAAAGTAGATACGACGGAGATGTATCATGTATATCTTGTTGCATGGGATGAAATGAGCCATCTTAGAGAATCGGTCCACAACAACAAACACGGAATCTTTGCCATTTTTTGTTCTAGGCAAACCAAACACAAAGTCCATACTAATATCTTCCCATGGGTGATACGGAATAGGAAGTGGCATATAGAGACCATGGGATTGAGCTTTAGACTTAGCTTTGCGACATGTAGAGCATCGGTTGGTGAAACGTGATACGTCGCGGAACATCTTGGGCCAAAAGTAGTTCTAGGAGAGCGTGGCGAATGTCTTGTCGCGTCCAAAGTGTCCCATAAGTCCTCCTCCGTGCGATTCTTGTAAAAGTAACAAACGAAGAGAAGACTCGGGGATACATAGTTTGTTAGCTCTCATAAGATAATCATATTTGATGTAATAGCGCTGCCAAAATGTATGCATCAAACATTTGGCATATGGAATAGCAAAAGTAGGGTCATGCGCATACAAGTATTTTATGTGCTCAAAGTCAATGACATTCAATTCAAGTTGGGTAATAAGCATGCATCTATGGGAAAGAGCATCCTCCACAACATTTTCGTTGCCTTTAATATACTTGATGACATAAGGAAAAGACTCAATTAATTCACTCCACTTACCATGACGCTTGTACAACTTAGTTTGACCCTTAAGATATTAAGTGTTTCATGATCCGTGTGAAGAATGAACTCATGAGGGCGGAGATAATGCTCCCAAACATGCAAGATTCTCACTAAAGCATATAGTTCTTTGTCATAGATGGGGTAGTTAAGTTGCGCTCCAGAAAGTTTTTCACTAAAGTAAGCTATAGGGCGCTTCTCTTGCATCAACACACCTCCTATGCCATAGCCTCTAGCATCACAATGTATCTCAAATGGTTTATCAAAGATGGGTGATGCAAGCAAGGGGGCATGTGTTAGCAAATTCTTAAGCTCATGGAATGCAGTATCTTGAGATGGTCCCCAAACAAACGGTGCATTTTTCTTACTCAAGGCATATAAAGGTAAAGCGATGGCACTAAAATCCTTCACAAATCTACGATAGAAACCGGCTAAGCCAAGAAAACTATGCACTTGTTGCAAGTTGGTTGGTTGGGGCCAAGTTTTAATAGCATTGATCTTAGAATCATCTACATGAACACCCTTAGAAGACACAACGAAGCCCAAAAAAAGCTTATCAACACCAAAAAGGCATTTGTCCATATTAGCATAAAGGCACTCTTTTCTTAGAGTTTGCAAAATGGATCTAAGATGGGTGACATGATCTTTGAGAGATTTGCTAAAAACAAGAATATCGTCAAAATAGACCACAACAAATACTCCAATGTATGGGCGAAGAAAAAATGCATCACACACGTAAATGTGTCGGGTGCTTCGGATAAACCCATTGGCATGACCAACCATTCATACAAGCCAAACTTGGTTTTGAAAGAGGTTTTCCATTCATCACCTTCCTGGATGCGTATTTGGTAGTAGCCACTTTTAAGGTCAATCTTAGAGAAAATTGTGGCTCCGCTAAGCTCATCTAGCATGTCGTCTAAGCGTGGAATGGGTTAGCGATATCTAACCATGATATAATTGATAGGATGACAATCAGAACACATGCGATATGTATCATCTTTCTTGGGAACAAGGATTACCAGGACGGCACATGGGCTCAAACTTTCTCGTACATGGCCGTTGTCGATGAGTTGTTGTACTTGCCATTGGATCTCCTTGGTTTCCTCGGGGTTGACGCGGTATGGAGCCTTGTTAAGAAGAGGTGCTCCGGGTATGAGGTCGATGCAGTGTTCAATGCCTCGTAGTGGAGGTAGTCCTGGAGGTAGCTAGTCGGAGAATACATCTTGGAATTCCTGGAATAGAGAAGATAACACTAAAGGTAGATTGTGAGAGGTGTTAGTTTTAGGTGCCTCGTCCTTGCACAATAAGACATAGTGCATAACACTTGATGGGTTCTCACACACTTCTCTCATCTCACTTTTGGTAGCGAATAGCACTAGGTTTTTCTTGTCGCTCATCGTGGAGGCACTCAATTACGGCTTGTGGCGCTCACTCTCTTTTTGGTGGTTCGCTCTCTCACTATTTTCTCCATGATGGTTGGTAGCTTGCTTGTCGGCGATCACTTGTCTTGGAGACAGGGGTCGTAGCATGTACTCCTTCCCTTTTATCTTCAAGCTATAGTGATTGGTTCGCCCGTTGTGGATGACACCGCGGTCAAATTGCCAAGGTCGTCCAAGTAGGAGGTGACAAACGGACATAGGAACAACATCACACAACAAGGTGTCTTCATATGCTCCAATCTTGAAGGAGACTTGGACCATGTATTCCACTTGAATTGTGCCAGAGTCGCTAAGCCATTGGACCTTGTAGGGATGAGGGTGCTTCATCTTGACCAATTGGAGCTTGGAGCATAGTTCTTCACTTGCCAAGTTATGGAAACTTCCTCCGTCGATGATGACCTTCACGGACCTTCCATTGATGCTCGCCTTGGTGTGGAAGATATAATATCTTTGGTCTTGGAGACAACTAGAGCGGGGCTCGAATCTTCGTCACAAAAGACTTGGTCATCTTCATCTTCATGCACTTGCCGGTGCATAGCCACATTCTCAAGGGCTTTCATTTATCCTTCACTCATGGAGTCGTATGTACCATCATCATTGAGGATCATGGTACGCTTGTTGGTACACTCGAAGGACTAGTGGCCTCGGCCGCCGCATGTGAAGCATTTGATGGAACTTGTCTTGATGGTCTCATCTGGTGGAATTGTCGATGATGAAGCTCTCGACTTGAAGTTGCTTGTAGTAGGAGGACGACTTGAGGTTGTGGAAGATTTCTTGTAACTTGACTTGTTGCCGGTGCTTGGAGAAGGTTTGGTTGAGGTAGAAGTCGTTGAAGCTTGATTGTGTGAGCCATATGTCTTGGAAGAGTACTTGGCATATTTGAAATCATCTTGCACTTGTCGCTCCGCTTTTGTAGCTTAGTGCACTAGCTCGATGAGGTTTGAGTAAGGTTGGAGGTCGGCAATTTTCTTGATAAGGTGATTAAGTCCATTCAAGAAACGTGCCATAGTTTGCTCATCATCTTCCGTGACATTTGCTTGTATCATGGCAATCTCCCTTTCCTTGTAGTACTCTTCAACGGTCTTTGTTCCTTGCTTGAGGAGTTGTAGTCGCTTGAAGAGGTCGTGGTTATAGTATGTTGGCACGAAGCGCACTCTCATGACATCCTTCGTTTGATCCCAAGTTGTGATTGGTGGTTCACCTCTTGCTTCTAGATGCTCAATGACTTACTCCCACAAAATGAGGACATAGTCTTGGAACTCAAGACATTCCATGGCGATCTTCTTCTCTTCCTCATAGTTGTGCAAGTGAAAGATCTTGTCAACCTTCAATTCCCATGAAAGATACTCTTCGGGATCATTGCTTCCGGTGAACTTGGGCATGGGGAACTTGAGTTTGTCGTAGCGTTGCTCTTCATTGTGTTGGGGTCGAGAGTGATGACGTCCTTAACATGGAGGATTGTCGCCCTCAACTTGCTCTTGACATGGAGGATTCCCATTGTCTTGTTTCTCTTGGCGAACTTGTGGTTCTTGTCAAGATTGTGGAGGAGCTTGTGGAACTTGTCAGTGCAATCGTGCTTGATAGTTCTTCTCTTGAATTTCATCGTGAAGTGCTTCTTCTTGCTCACGCATATATCGGTTGCGTGCGGTGACAGTACGACTTGTGTCTCGGAGGGTACGTTGCGCCTCAAGTGCTTGAGCTTCACACCGTTGTTTCTATTGACGGAGAGCTTCAGCGTCTTGCTCATCTTGGTGTTGGCGTGCTCGCTCTTCCTCTTGTTGGCATAGGCGTTGCCATTCTTGTGCTTGCGCAAAGGTAGCTTGATGTGATGCCCGGGTAATTAAGCTACATTAATCCCACGCTAATGGTGCCACGTTACCTCCGTTACTGTTGCTAATCTATCGTTAGATCAAAACCGGTCCAAAATTCAAAATTCAAAATCAAGCAAACAATAAAAGTTTTCAAATATTAAAACTAAAATGTTCAATAAATAGTAGATAAATCAGAGGCTATGATAAAATTGTAAAGAACATTATTGAAATTTTATAGGTGACTTAAACATCCTCAAACAGTGGCTGAAAACATTATTTAATAACCTTTTTATTAATACGAAATAAGTATGAAATGATATTTACCCCAAACTAGTTTTTGGTGGTAAGATATATTGTGCTGTGATTTGTGGGCCAGCTCTCATATTTTACAAAACTCATTTGGTGCCCAGACAATTAGCCAAAACAGAAAAGGAAAAATAAGAAAAAGTAAAACAAAACAAAACAAACAAAAAAAGGAGAAAAGGAGACCCCCCACTGGGCCAACCGGCCCAACTGGCAACTATTCCACCAGCCGGCCCAGCCCACCCCCCGGGTCGTCCTCCTCACTGCTCCTCCGACCGGGGCGCGTCCCCGCCGGACCGGGCGCACCGTCCCGTACTGCCACGTCGCCGGCAAGGGATAAGGATTCCCCCCGACGCCTCAGTCCTCTCCCACTTCCCCACTTGCTGTCCCCCTCCCTGGTCCTCTTCGCCTGCGCTCACTCCCCACCAGATCCGCTCTTCCTCACTCCCGCTCTACCGATCTGGAGAAAGGGGCCGACGCTTTCGTTGCCGTCGCCGCGCCACCATCGCGGCCACTGCCGTCCCCGGGCGCCTCCGGCATGTCCACCTGCCTCACCGGCCTCTGCTACGCCCTCCCCGACCACTGGCTCGGGTCGGAAGCCACCAGGGAACCCACTGCCTCCCCGTCTTCAACCTCCGTCCGCCACGGTCGCAGCCATCTTCCTCCTCTCCGGCGACCCGTGCTACTACTAAGCCTATCACTGGCCTCCGTGTGCCGCTCGGTGAGCCCCTCATCCTTCTCCCTCTCCTTGTTGACTTTGGCGCGCCCCCTAGCTGCTTTCCCCACGCGCGCCCGAACGTAGCGCCGCGGAGCTCGTCAACGGCGAGTCTCCGGTGACCAAATGGTCATGGGCGTATGCCCGTTAGCTTCACCGCATCGCGCAGCACCCGCCTAGCTGGTTAGTTTGGCCGCTCGCGCGCTCTAACGCCGCACCCGCTCGAGCCCGAACCCCGGCGCCGCTTCTGCTCGTCGCCGGCGTCGTTCCGGTCGTTCCCGGCCCCAGCAATCGCCTCCATCTTGCGTGCGACGTCGAGCCGCGTCGAACGCATCTAGCTACGACCCCGGAAACTCCCTGTACGCGAAACCCGACCCCTCTCCCGACGTGCGCCGCCGTGGGAGGCTCGCCGGAGCAACTCCGGTAGCTAGTGCCGACGTGACCGGCCGGGGCCACTCCCCTGGTCACTGCCTCGTAGGTCCTGGGGGCCCCGTTGACTGGGTTGACCCAGTCAACGTGCTGACTGGGCAGCCCAGTGGCGCAGACGTGCGGGCCCCATCGCATAATTAATTTACCTAAAACGTTTGTTTTAATTAAAATCAATAGTTAAACTAAATAGTCACTGACATGTGGGGCCCAGCTGCTAATTAACCACGTTTAATTAAAATAACCCACTGTTAGCCCTCTGTCTATGACATGTAGGACCCACTGGTCAGTTTGACCAGTCAGCAGGTCTGTTGACCTGCTGATGTCATGCTGACACTTTGCTGACGTCATAATTCCTTTTCTGTTAATTAAATAATTCCAGAAAATGTTTAAACCTTTAGAAATTCATAGTAATTAAACCATAACTCCGATGAAAATGTTTTCTACATGAAAGTTGTCCAGAACGACGAGACGAATCTAGATACGCAGCCCGTTCGCCTGCCACACATCCCTAGCATAGCAAACACGCAACTTTCCCCCTCCGATTCATCTATCCAAAAACGCGAAACACCGGGAATACTTTCCCGGATGTTCCCCCCTTTTCCCGGTACCCCCTCCTACCGTGTTAGGGCACACCTAGCACCGCGCATTGACATGTCTTCCATCGTCATGCTTATGTTTGCATTATATTTATTGTTTCTTCCCCCTCTTCTCCGGTAGACTACGAGACCGGCGCCGCTGCTGGTGCCCCGACCGACTACGCTGTTGACGACCCCTCCTTCTTGCTAGAGCAACCAGGCAAGCCCCCCTTGATCACCAGATATCACCTACTCTTCTCTATACTGCTTGCATTAGAAGAGTGTAGCATGTTACTGCTTTCGGTTAATCCTACTCTGTTGCATAGCCTGTCATTGTTGCTGCAGATTGTTACCCTTACCTGCTATCCTACTGCTTAGTATAGGATGCTAGTGTTCCATCAGTGGCCCTACACTCTTGTCCGTCTGCCATGCTATACTACTGGGCCGTGATCACTTCGGGAGGTGATCACGGGTATATACTATATACTTTATATACATGACACATGTGGTGACTAAAGTCGGGTCAGCTCGTTGAGTACCCACAAGTGATTCTGATGAGGGGGCTGAAAGGACAGGTGGCTCCATCCCGGTAGAGGTGGGCCTGGGTTCCTGACGGCCCCCGACTGTTACTTTGTGGCGGAGCGATAGGGCGGGTTGAGACCACCTAGGAGAGAGGTGGGCCTGGCCCTGGTCGGCGTTCGCGGATACTTAACACGCTTAACGAGATCTTGGTATTTGATCTGAGTCTGGCCATTTGGTCTATACACACTAACCAACTACGCGGGAACAGTTATGGGCACTCGGCGTCGTGGTATCAGCCGAAGCTCTTTTTGACGTCAGCGACTGAGTGGCGCGCGCCGCATTGGACCGTAAGCTCGCGCTTGTATTAAGGGGGCTACGTCTGCTTCCGGCCGCGTACGCAACATGCAGGTGTGCAATGGGCGATGGGCCCAGACCCCTGCGCGCATAGGATTTAGACCGGCATGCTGACCTCTCTGTTGTGCCTAGGTAGGGCTGCGACGTGTTGATCTTCCGCGGCCGGGCATGACCCAGAAAAGTGTGTCCGGCCAAATGGGATCGAGCGTGTTGGGTTATGTGGTGCACCCCTGCAGGGAAGTTTATCTATTCGAATAGCCGTGTCCCTCGGTAAAAGGACGAACCGGAGTTGTACCTTGACCTTATGACAACTAGAACCGGATACTTAATAAAACACACCCTTCCAAGTGCCAGATACAACCCGGTGATCGCTCTCTAACAGGGCGACGAGGAGGGGATCGTCGGGTAGGATTATGCTATGCGATGCTACTTGGTGAACTTACCATCTACTCTCTTCTACATGCTGCAAGATGGAGGTGGCCAAAAGCGTAGTCTTCGACAGGATTAGCTATCCCCCTCTTATTCTGGCATTCTGCAGTTCAGTCAACCGATATGGCCCTTTACACATATACCCATGCATATGTAGTGTAGCTCCTTGCTTGCGAGTACTTTGGATGAGTACTCACGGTTGCTTTTCTCCCTCTTTTCCCCCTTTCCCTTCTACCTGGTTGTCGCAACCAGATGCTGGAGCCCAGGAGCCAGACGCCAGCGTCGACGACGACTCTTACTATACTGGGGGGTGCCTACTACTACGTGTAGCCCGCTGGCGATGACCAGGAGGAGTTAGGAGGATCCCAGGCAGGAGGCCTGCGCCTCTTTCGATCTGTATCCCAGTTTGTGCTAGTCTTCTTAAGGCAAACTTGTTTAACTTATGTTTGTACTCAGATATTGTTGCTTCCGCTGACTCGTCTATGATCGAGCACTTGTATTCGAGCCCTCGAGGCCCCTGGCTTGTATTATGATGCTTGTATGACTTATTTATGTTGTAGAGTTGTGTTGTGATATCTTCCCGTGAGTCCTCGATCTTGATCGTACACATTTGCGTGTATGATTAGTGTACGGTCAAATCGGGGGCGTCACACTTGATTTTGGCGATGTCGATGTTCTTGCTCTTCAAGTTGCTCTTGTGTATGATTTCCATGTAGAGGATTGCTGTCGGATTACGGGTTCCGGCAAAACCGTTGAGGTTCGAACTCTGGGGTGCGCACGAAGATCTCTCTCCCCCTAGCTTACGCTCTCACCCGATCTCAAAGCTCGGCTCGCCGAACCCGAAGAACAAGGGACACAAGAGTTTATACTGGTTCGGGCCACCAATGTGGTGTAATACCCTACTCCAGTGTGGTGTGGTGGATTGCCTAGTAGGCTTGGATGAACAAGTACAAGGGAAGAACTACCTCCTGAGGAGAGGTGTTCTCGAGCTCGGTGAGCTTGTGTGTGGGGGATGGTCCGAATGATCCCTTGGGGCCGAATCAGTTGCCCCTACGGTGGTGGCTAGTCCTATTTATAGAGGCCCGGGTCCTCTCCCAGATATTTGGCGGGAAGGGATCCCACAATGGCCAATTTGAAGGGGGACAGCTAGTACAAGCTATCCTCACAAAAGGTGGTCTTCGCCTGCCAAAGGCTCTGGTGGTGACGCCGTCGTGGGCTCTGCGATGACCTCCATCCTACCGTCATGCTGGTCTTGGTCTCATTGCACCGATATGGAAACCTTTGGCTGATGCCTTGGGACTCCTCGCCTGCGCCTGCTCCTTTAGAACCGAAGAGGAAACTAGTACTCTGCGCCCGCTGGCGCCCGCCTGGCCTTGGTCGTCATGGATCACGTCACGGGAACCTCACGAGGTGCCCCTCACCTTGATCTCTCCGCTCCTCACGAGCCAGCCTTGATTGACGCGTGGCGACTGACGGGACGTGGGCGTCTCCGCTTCCCCACGCTGCCTCGGCAACTGCCCGACTTGACGAGTCCCTGGTGCATGTAGAAAAGCCATCATTACCTGCGATCGTAGAGGCTGGCGGTTGGCCTTCTTGTGCTATAAATGGGGAGGGGGCGGAGCCCCCGTCGCCCATCTCTTCCTCCGTTCAGCTTGCTTCTTCTTCCTGGCTCCTTGTTTCACTGCTAGCAGCGTCACCCATGGCACCGATACGGAGGTTCTCGACCAGCGAGAAGGGAAAAGCCCCCCGCGAAGAGCCGGGGCCGCTCCCAATGAAGAAGAGGCTGGCCCGCCGCCGCGACGTCGTCGAGAGGCCGGAGGTGACGAGGCCTTGGCATGAGCGCCTCCTCTTGGATATCCGCTGCCTTTGTACGCCCAGGCAGAGGGGTCCGGAGGAGGAGGCGACGATCGATGCCGACCGCATCGCCGCCGTGGTGGCCGCGCCGCAGTGGCGCGCGCCGCCGCCCCAGGAACCCACACCGTGGGATCCTCGCACGAACTGGTGGTGTGGGCGGCAATGCCCCCCCGCTCCTGGATTCGCTTCCCGCAGTTCTTCTCCGCCGAGATGCCGCTGAGGGGTCTCCTCGAGCTGTGGCTGCAGCACGCCGAGTGTGACGCCCCGGTGACGGGGGCGGAGGTCGAGGTCGTCTCCCCGGGCAAGATCTTCATGACCCGCGGATGGGGTGAGGTCGCCCGGGTTTGCCGTGCGGAGGGCGCCCTTGCCATCCACTTCGAATACGATGGCGCCTCCATGATGTTCTTCAAGGTCTTTGACGGGGAAGGCCGCCGCCTGGAGTGCTGTCCTGGAGGAGGCGTTGGGACGGCACAGCGGCAGGAGATGGGCCTGCCGCTGGCCTCGCCAGTGGTCCCTCCAGCAGCAGCGATGGCGCTTGGGACTCCAGCGACTCTCCCGAGCTCTACAAGACTCCGGAGACGAGCGATGACAGCTACGTGCCCCCGAGCTCTTGTCGTGCCCGGAGCGCAGCAGCGGCATCCGCCCACCGCCGTCGTTGATCTGGATGGGGTTGGCGTCGGCCTCCTGTGGCCCACTGTTGATGATGGCGTCGGCGGCGTCTACGCCTGTGGATGGGGCTCCTAGAAACCTTCTTCTTTTGTTCCCTTCGAGGAATCGAGACGAACCCCATGGGGGCGTGTAAAGGATCTGTAGTGCCTTTTGTTAATATTGCCTCTATTACGAAGATCTACGACTGCATGTGCTGCTTCGGCTCAGTCCCCCCTTTCCAACCTCGCGGTAACATGGCGCTCTATGCCGACAGGTCCCGGTCCCCAGGCAGGCTGCAGCCATCGCTGGATACCAGGTGACGATGACGTGGTCAAGGCCAGGAGGTGAGCGACCTGAGGTCCAGTGAGAGCTCCTGAGGCGCGATGCTCAAGAGGTCCCCTTTAGCATGCAAGCAGCTGCCTAAAGGTAGGAAAGGAAGGCGGCGTCGCCGTAGCAATGCTGCAAGAGTTGGGAATCCTATGCCGCATCGCTTAGCCGACGTGAGTGCGACACTTATCTTAGCGGCCCAGAGCCGATTCCTTGTGCAGCGCTAGGTTCATGCGTGAACGGCCATAGTGTAGTTGGGTTAGGCCCATGCGAACTTCCCCTCTCTTTCACGCTCTTCTGTGTGCTCTACGTCCTCGGGTCCCGGCCCTCGAGCGAGCTCAACCGCCGCTGGTATGCCAGGTCGCGATGCCATGGACAAGGCCAGGGGGTGAGGGCTGGAGACCCAGTAAGAGTTCCTGAGGCGCGATGCTCAGGACCCCCCCTTTAACGCGCAAGCGAATTGCATGGGAAAAGAAGGGAGCCCGCGGTACCGCCCGCTGCCATCCACGGGAGGTTCCTGCAGGTTAGTTGGAGAGGGAATATAGCCCGTGATCACGTTGGTTACCTAGCTGTCGATTGTTTCACAGGAAGGTGGAGGCACTGAGTATCTGACAAGGTGACGTGCGCGGAGCAGGCCGCGAGGCAGAGCTCGATCTCTCAGGTTTATCAGCATTGCAGGGACGGACCCGAGCACAAGCGCCGGGCCAATGCGTGGAGCTCTCGCCGCGGGGTAAACAGGAGATCGGTTAGTAATGCGGGATGCCGCGAGATGTAATCAAACAAGCGGTAGCCATAGGGAAACCACGCAGGAAGATAAGCTAGCTTAGGATAGATGTAAGAACGATACATGCCACTGGGACGGACCCGAGCGGCCTGGGGATGATGCAGCCCAAGGGGTGCCCCCAACAAAGTAAGCTAAGATGCAAAAAGATACACGTCGTGGGGACAGGCCCGTGCGACCTGGGAATGATGCAGCCCGAGGGGCGCTCCCAGCTGAGTAAACTGGAAAATGTCACCTGGTTCCGTTGTCTAAGGGGTGTTGAGGTAGCTGAAGGTGCGTGCTGGAGAGGTCGTTGTCGGTGTCAAAACCGGCGGATCTCGGGTAGGGGGTCCCGAACTATGCGTCTAAGGTCAATGGTAACAGGAGACAGGCGACACAATATTTACCCAGGTTCGGGCCCTCTCTATGGAGGTAATACCCTACTTCCTGCTTGATTGATCTTGATGAATATGAGTATTACAAGAGTTGATCTACCACGAGATCGTAATGGCTAGAACCCTAGAAGTCTAGCCTGTATGACTATAATTGTATATCCTCTACGGACTAAGCCCTCCGGTTTATATAGACACCGGAGGGGACTAGGGTTACACAAAGTCGGTTACAGAGAAGGGAATCTTCATATTTAGTCGCCAAGCTTGCCTTCCACGCCAAGGAGAGTCCCATCCGGACACGGGTAAAAAGTCTTCGGTCTTTGTATCTTCACAGCCCATTAGTCCGTGTCGGCATTCTGGGAACGGGGCTCCCCAGACTTGCCTGCCTGCGGCCCATGGCGTGGCTCCACTCGCGGCCCAGTACGGCCCGTCTTCACCAACAGACACTCAAGACCCTCACGAGGGGCAAAGCCTTGCGAGGCGGACGACACAAGACCTCCTCGGGAGCGGCCTCAACAGGCTGGCTCACGAGGGGTGGAGAGATCAAGGCAAGGCGAACCTCGCGAGGTTCCTACGACGTCAACCATGACGACCAAGACCAGGCAGGCGCCAGGCAGGCGCCAGCGCACACAGTGTCCTTTTTCCTCTTTGGTGCTAAGGAGGCAAGCGCAAGCGAGGAGTACCGAGGCATCAGGCAAAGGTTTCCATATCAGTGCAACGAGACCAAGACCAGCAGGACGGAGGTCACCGTGGAGCCCAAGACGGCGTCACCACCAGAGCCTTTGGCAGGCGAAGACCACCTTTAATCAGGATAGCTTGTACTAGTTTCCCCCCTTCAAATTGGCCGTTGTTGGCTCCCTTCCTGCTCAATATTTGGGGAGAGGACCAGGGCCTCTATAAATAGGGCTAGCCACCACAGTAGGAGGAACTGATTCAGATCATCCTCACACTCGCCAAGCACAAGAACACCTCGCCTCAGGAGGCTGTTCTTCCCCTTGTACTGTTCATCCTCAGCCCGAGAGGCAATCCACCACACCACACTGGAGTAGGGTATTACACCACAACGGTGGCCCGAACCAGTATAAATCTTGTGTCTCTTGTGTTGCGAGTTCGTCGAGCTAGGCTTTGAGGTTGCGGCAAGGTTGAGGGCGTGATTAGGTAGAGGGAAATCTTCGTGCGCACCCCGGTGTTCAAACCTCAAGGGTTTTGCCGAAACCCGAAATCCGAAATTTGGCGCGCCAGGTAGGGGTGCGCCAAAGCTTTCCTTCCGTCGATCTGTGTCCCGTCACTTCGTCGCATCCATGGCGGACGCTCGCCGGGCGCGTGCTGAGCGCCGGGCCGCCCTCGCCACCCGCGTTGCTCAGACGGCTACCGTCGGCGGGCCTCCCCGTCGTTCTCCGTCACATGCCGCCAATTCCGCCACCGGCCTGGCAGGGAACAAGCAGCAAGCGTCCTCGCTGCACCCCTCAGTGCGGCGGGACGGCCGCACCGCCACTCCGTCACTGCCCCCAGCCGGCTCGTCGTCTCACGCTCGTCGCGCTCCCACGGACGCGCAGACCGCGTTGTGCATTGCACGCGAACTCCTGCGCTACCGCCCCGCCGACGAACTCTACGAGGACTGGCTGGACCGCATCGCCGAGCTCATCAGCACCGCAGGGGGCGCCCCTGCGCCCTCCCACTCGCTGCCTCGCCCTCCGCCAGCTGCGGGCGACGTGGCTCATGGAGCGCCACCTCCGCACCAAGACAACATCCTGGCGCCAAGGCGTGCAGCCCCTCGGCGCAACCCGCCGCGTCGGGCACCCGTGCGTGAAGAAGGAAGCTGGCAAGAAGTTCCTCGTCCGCAAGAAAACGCTCCCGCGCTCCCAGCACCACTACGACAAGACCGTGCGCCGCTTGTGGTGGCGGTGCGCGGACATCAAGGGCAGGCTCCGCATCAGCAAAGGGTCCTGGTGGCCACTGCGGGCTGCCGTGCCTTCACTCCTGAGCTGCGTAGCGTTGCATGGCCGGGCAAGTTCAGGCCAGACCTGCCTCCACGCTACGACGGCACCCCCGACCCCGCAGAGTTCCTACGGCTCTACGAACTAAGCATCAAGGCGGCCAACGGCGATGAAAAAGTCATGGCGAATTGGTTCCCCATGGCTCTCAAGGATGGTGCCCGCTCATGGCTCCTGAACCTGCCCCCAGGCTCCATCTCCTCCTGGAACGAGATGTGCGACCGCTTCGTCGCCAACTTCCAGGGCACTCGCGACCGCCCTCCGGCCGCGGGTGACCTGTGCCGTGTCAAGCAGCAGCCAGGAGAGACCCTCCAGAAGTACATACAGCGCTTCAACAACGTTCGCCTCAAGATTCCCAAGGTGATGGACGAGGCCATCATCTCCGCGTTTTCTGATGGCATCCGCGATGTCAAAATGAAGGAGGAGCTCGCCATCCACGAGGAGTTGTGCACGTCCTTGGAGTTGTTCAACCTGGCGACCAAGTGCGCAAGGGCTGAGGAAAGGCGCCTTTCCCTTCTCGAGCTCCCAGCTGCCGACTTGGAGGAGAAGAAAGCCAAGGCCAAGGACGTGAAGCGCAAGGGAGTGGCTGTACTCGCAGCGGAGCCGGACATGAAGTGCGGCCGAGACCAACCCGAGTCATCCAAGAGCAGCCGGCCATTCTGCGCCTTCCACAACGTTCACAGCCACAACACCAACGACTGTCAAGAGCTCAGGGCCATTCGAGATGGACGCCTCGGTCGACGCCCCGAGCGCAACGACCAAGGCTACTGCCGAGGAGGAGGACATGGCGGAGGACGCTGGGACGACCGTGGCCCTCGCCAAGAGTGGCGTGACCGGCCTCGTGAGGACCGCCGGCAAGATCAGCCTCGCGAGGGTGCCTGGAGGGATCAGCCTCGCGAGGACCGCCCCCAGGGCAACGCTGGTCTTCCTCCGCTGTCGCCACCACCAAGAAGGAACGACGACCACCATCAGGACGAGGGGGCTGGGGGCTTCCATGAGCCGCGGGCTATCGCCTGCATCTTGGGCGAAGCTCAAGCCCCAGCCTCTCAGCGAATCTTCAAGCAGTTTGCTCGCGAGGTGAACGCAATCCTCCCCAGGCTCGAGGCCACACACCCGCTTAGGTGGTCCAAGTGCACCGTCACCTTCAATTCAGCAGATCAGCTCAAGTGCGCGGTCACCGCTGGCGCCCTCCCGATGCTTTGCTCACCCGTCATCAGCAACGTGCAAGTCACTAAGACCCTCATCGACGGCAGCGCAGGGCTTAACGTCCTGTCCGTCGAGATGTTCGACAGCCTTCAAGTGCCCTACGATCAGCTTCAGCCTACCAAGCCCTTCTCAGGTGTGACCGACGGTTCAACCACGCCGATAGGGCAGGTCCGCCTCCCTGTCACCTTCGAACAACGCGACAACTACCGCACTGAGCTCATCAACTTTGACGTCGCCCACATCCGTCTTCCATACAACGCCATCCTCGGGTACCTGGCCCTGGCCAAGTTCATGGCAGTGACACACCACAGCTACAACGTCCTCAAGATGCCAGGAAGCGGTGGGCATCATAGTCCCCTGCGAAGAAAGAGATGCGGTGTGCTCCCTCGAGCGTGCCTTCCAAGCAGTGTCAATCGAAGACCCCGACAGCAATGCAGCACAGTACCCTCCTGAGGTCGTCCCCAAGAAGAAGAAGCAGCTACCCCGCTCAGGGCCTCAGGAGAGCGGTGCCCCAAGTGGAGCCACGCTAGGATCAGCGCCCGCGCCTGGGGTGCCTCCCTCCCTCGCATAGGAAGGCTCGCCCGGCGCCCTCCTCGGGCAGGGCTCGGGGGCTCTCTTCTAGAGGGCCTCCGACCTTGCCAACATCACGAGGAAGGCGCTCGGGCACCACGTGGAGGCGTGCTTCGCAGCACGTTTCCCTCAGGAGGACAACGGGCAAGGAGCGCCCAGCGCTCAGGAGTTTATTGCCAAGACCACTCAGGAACTGCAGGATGCAAGAGCCATGCACGGCGACCGCCGCTCACCTGGCGCGGCTCCCCATCCAGGCGAGGATGGCAGGTTGCGCGTCTGCATTGACATCCCAGGGCTCAACAGAGCCGCATCTCAGGAGCTTTTCTGGCCTTCGCGCCTGGGCCGTTGCGAGGGCCCGCCCCACAACTATGTTCGCATGCTTTTGGACTGCCGAGCGTGGCGTCCGCCTTCCAGCGCAACCTGCGGAGCATCCTGGCGCCTCAGGAGGCCAGGCACCACGCCGTCCTGACAGAGATGGAGATGGTCCTCAAGGAACCGCCTGGACCCCTAGAGCCTCCCGAGGCTCACGGTCCTGGTGGCTCGTGAGGAGCAACCCCTTCACCACGCATCTTCAGCTGCCCCGACATTCCTTCAACAACTGAACCAGGTGACATTTTTCAAGTTTATTTAGCTGGGAGCGCCCCTCGGGCTACATCATTCCCAGGCCGCGTGGGTCCGTCCCTGTGGCATGTATCCCTTTACATCTTTGGCTTACTCTGTTGGGGGCGCCCCTCGGGTTGCGTCATCCCCAAGCCGCTCGGGTCCAGCCCAGTGGCATGTATCGTTCAAGCATTTACCTAAGCTAGTCTGCTTTTCATGCTTAACCTATCTGTGATTATCACCTGCTTGATTGCCGCCCAACATGGGAGCCGCGCGCCGATCGTCTTTCTTCAGGGCCCTTCGCATAAGAAGGCTAGGAACGGCGTCTGTGCTCAGGTCCGTCCCTGCAGCGTCGATAAATCCAACGGCTGAGCTCTGTCTGGCGAGCTGGCCCCATTCACGTCACCTCTTGGGGTCGTTGGTGCTTGGCCTTCTCACGCGATAACCTCAGGAGATTTGTTCGGCGCAGGTTGTCTAACCATCTCGCAGGGCCACCCCAGCCATCAAGAATCAAGACCAGGCGCAACCCGCCTTGAGGTAGGGCCTCGTGAGTCCCGCGCTGGCTCACGAGTGCCCAGACACACCTCGTCTAGCCCTGCCGTGCAAGCCACGTGTCAGGGCGGGGCTGTACATGCCCCGGGGGCTCTCCACAGTAGGGGGTCCCCTCCCACGTACCAGTGGAAGCACCATGCTCCGCGCTGGCCATCGACACTGCCGAGGAGCGGCTATGCCCGTGCAAGTGCGGAAGCGCTATAATCCGCGCTGGTGATAAACAACTGAGGGCAGCCCCATGGCCGTATCAACCTCAGGGAGCCCTTGAGCTCAGTGTCCGGCCTCATCGCAACACCTCCTCTCGGGAGAGTCGCGCGAGGGGACTGGGCACGGGGGCTGCGCTTGGGTCACGCCCAAGCATACGCCACCCAGCCAGGTCCCCCGGACCTGGTCGTCGCGCACCCCTCCCGAGCCGAGCCTCGGCGAGGACAAAGGTATGAAGGTCATTTGAGCGTCAAGGGGGACTCCTGAGCATCGTGACTCAGGAGCCTAACTGGCCACGTAGCCCCTCACTCCTTGTCCTCATCCTGGTGATGCGGACGACCCAACGGCGGTTGAGGTATGCGCGGGGTCGGGCCCTGCCGACGCAGAACACTAGACCTACCCTTGCATCTCCTTTCCATAAGCTGTTTGCGCGTCAAGGGGGACTGCTGAGCATCGCAACTCAGGAGCCTAACTGGCCACGTAGCCCCTCACTCCTTGGTCTCGTCCTGGTGATCCGGACGACCCAACGGCGGCTGAGGTATGCGCGGGGTCGGGCTCTGCCGACGTAGAATGAAAAGCAAATGGGAAGGAAATCGCAAAATCTCAAAGCAAATATTACAAGACATATTGTTCTCCGAATATCAAACACAAGTTTAAACGCCTCCACGAGGCATGGTACATGTTGCAGGAGTCTAAACAGGAAAGGAGCCGCAAGAAAGTCATCCCTGGACACAGCCGGCACCCGCAAGAGGCGCTCCTTCCTTGGTGGCGTCGCCTTCACCCATGCCACCTGCCGGAGCTGCAGGATTAGTGGCACCGCCGGTCGAAGGCGCGGGAGCGAAGGCGCGGAACTTCTTTAGCGGGGCCTCCACCTGACCATTCATGGTTGCGGCAGCGGCTGTGCAGTGTTCGTCGTCCACAGGCTCCAGCAGCTCGTCAAGGCGGGCGGTAGGATAGCAAAGATGGAGGTGGCTGAAGACGCGCGTCAGCGCAGCTGAAGAAAGGACATGAGCCTCTTCCTCCGCCATGGGGCCGAGGCCGCTCACGACTTCCTCAAGCGCCTTGACCAAGTAGGGAAGTAGCTGGGCGGGGCCATCCTCATCGGTGGTCAGCGGCTTCTCCAAGCCCTTCTCATAGAGTGTCTTCAGTGCCCGCGAGACCTCTCCTCGAGGACCGCGAAGGTCGCGCGGTCCTCGGCCAGAACCTTCGCCTTGACGTCAAGTTTGGCTTTCTCCGCCTTCACCTTCCGCTCCAGCTCCTCCAGCCGGCCGCGCTCAGTGGCCTGCGCCTTCGCTGACTGCTCCAGCTCGGCATCGCGACCCTTGATAGCATCTTCCCGAGCCTTCATCTCCTCCTCCTCCGCCTTGCGGCTACGGGCTTCTTCTGCATGCTCGTTGCGCAGGGTCTTCAGCTCGGCTTCCAGCACCCGGCAGCGATCCTGGGCGGCCTCGACGTCCTTCAGCGCCGCCTCGCGAGCAGCCGCCGCTTGGGCGGCGGCCTGCTTCTCTCTCTCGGAGGTCGTCGTGGACTGGCTCAGCGCCGCCTGAACGGACACATCAGGATGGAGCCAGCCAGAGACTAGCTCCAGGCGCCCAGCCACCAAGTGAGGGTCAGCGCCCTGAAGGTCTTCTCGCAGCCGGGTCATCTCAGAAAGAGCGCGCTCCAAGACGTCACGGGAGGCGGAAGGACCTGGAATCAGCAGTGCAGCTGGAGAAGGAGGAGAAGGTATCATCACCATAGCCTGGGAGACTGGGGGCTCCTGAGCCTTGGAGACCTCAGCAGCCGAGCCGGACGCCGGTGCCTCCGGAGCCAGTGGGGCCACGGGGGCTGACTCCTCCCGAGGATTCTCCCCCAGGCCTCGCGTGGACGACCGAGCTGGAGTGACATGAGCACCAACGCTGCCTTTCTCCACGGAGGGAGACGCGGCCGGAGCAGGCAGGCTGGTCCCGAGCAGCACCACCGCCTCCTCCTTCCTCTTCTTTGCCGCAGGCGTCGGCCTAATCGCACAACGGAGAAGCGTCAAGGTCAAGCAGCTGAAGCAAGAACGAAGCAAGGCAAGAGCACTTACGGGTCCACCGCGGTGTAGTCCACCCTCCTCTTGCTTAGCTTGAAGCCCGAGAGCCTCCCAGCCTGGGGCACGGGCGCACGGGCTCCAGGGGCAGAGGAAGGAGCAGCAGACAGGCTAGAAGCAGCCCCAGACGGCGTCAGAACAGGAGCGTCATCTCGGGAAACCAACGCCGACCTGCCCCTCGTCGGGATCACGGGAGGCTCCCCCCTCTGGAGGTCATCGGTCTCGTCGTCGTCGTCCGGCATGGTGCAGAGGAGGTCAGCCTTGCGCAAGGGGGAGGTCTCCCCCATCCCCTCGGGGGTCGCCTCCGAGCCGCGCTCCTCGTCTTCCTCCTCCTTGCGAGAGTCGTCAGAAGACACCTCCACCGGCACCATCGCAGCCAGGACTGCAGAAGGCGCTGGCGGCACCAGCCCATGCCCATCAAAGGTTGGCCTGGCAGCCACGACCTGCGCCCCATCCTTGCGGCGGAACAAGGGAACGAAGGCACTCGACAGGTATTCCTGGTCGTCCCTGACCAAGAGGCGGAGAGACGCAGCCAGCTCTTCGTTAGGCAAGGCTTCCGGGCTCAAGCGAAGCTTGTCTTCTTCGCCCCCAAGCTTCCATAAGGGGCGCGTACGCGCCTGAAGCGGGGCCACGCGCAACATTAGGAATTCCCTCAGGAGCATGGCCCCTGTCACCTTCGCCGCCTTTGCGCTGCCCGGCTTCAGGTCAGCGTTCATCTTCTCCAGCACTGACGTCGCCCGGTCATCAGTGAGCTTTGCACGAGACCACCCCGCATCAGACTGGGGCAACTCCGTTGGCAGCACCAAGCGTGGGTGGACGCACTTGGCGTCCATCATGACCCACTTGCTCCTGAAGCTGTCGGCCTTCTTCCCAGCCTTCGAGATCGAGTTGGCCTTGCCGGCCGCGATGAAGTTGGCGCACCCGGAGGTACGACCGTCGTTGATGCGGATAAAGAAGAAGTGGCGCAGCAGAGCCATGAACGGCATCACGCCGACGTACGCCTCGCAGTAGAAGGCGAAGATCGACAGAAGGAGAACAGAGTTGGGATGAAGATGCAGCGCCTGCAGCCCGTAATGGCCAAGGACCTCATAGAAGAAGTCGGAGAAGGGGGAACCAGCCCCGCGACAACGCTGCTCATGAAGAAGGGGAAGAAGGTGCTTCCCGCGGGCTCCGGCACGGCTGAGCCAGCCCGGAGCTCGGTCTTCCCCCTCTTGTTGCTCTCTCCCGCCGTCAGTAGGCGCGTGATGGCGAGGTTCTTCTCTGAGACATTGGGCACATCCAGAGTCGGCTCGAACCAGGCGGGCGACGAAGAAACCTTAACCTTCCGGGGCGCCATTGGTCTCTGATTCAGAAAGGGATGGGAGCAGATCTGGAGATTTCGGAAGCGAGGGGCGAGAAAGGGGATCCTGAGCAAGGTGGAAGAAAGCAATGAAGGCAGGCGTAGCCTGCGCCAGCCTTTTGTCAGACGGGCAGTTGCCGAGGCAGCGTGGGGAAGGGGAGACGCCCACGTCCAATCAATCGCCACGCGTCGACCCAGGCCGTAGGCTGTTGGGGCCCGTGGTGCCCCGCACTTGCCCTTTGGCTTCGCCTTGAAGCCAAGTCCGAGTGAGCCTTGGGCCCGGGGGCTACTATCGGCGTTCTGGGAATGGGGGTCCCCAGACTTGCCTGCCTGCGGCCCATGGCATGGCTCCACTCGCGGCCCAGTACGACCCGTCTTCACCAACAGACACTCAAGACCCTCGCGAGGGGCAAAGCCTCGCGAGGCGGACGACACAAGACCTCCTCGGGAGCAGCCTCACCAGGCTGGCTCGCGAGGGGTAGAGAGATCAAGGCAAGGTGAACCTCGCGAGGTTCCTATGACGTCAGCCATGACGACCAAGACCAGGAGGGCGCCAACGCGCACAGTGTCCTTGTTTCCTCTTTGGTGCTAACGAGGCAAGCGTAGGCGAGGCGTACCGAGGCATCAGGAAAAGGTTTCCATATCGGTGCAGCGAGACCAAGACCAGCAGGATGGCAGGACGGAGGTCACCGTGGAGCCCAAGACGGCGTCACCACCAGAGCCTTTGGCAGGCGAAGACCACCTTTAGTCAAGATAGCTTGTACTAGTTGTCCCCCTTCAAATTTGCCGTTGTTGGCTCCCTTCCCGCTCAATATTTGGGGAGAGGACCAGGGCCTCTATAAATAGGGCTAGCCACCACAGTAAGAGGAACTGATTCAGATCATCCTCACACTCGCCAAGCACAAGAACACCTCGCCTCAGGAGGCTGTTCTTCCCCTTGTACTATTCATCCTCATCCCGTGAGGCAATCCACCACACCACACTAGAGTAGGGTATTACACCACAACGGTTGCCCGAACCAGTATAAATCTCGTGTCTCTTGTGTTGTGAGTTTGTCGAGCTAGGCTTTGAGGTTGCGGCGAGGTTGAGGGCGTGATTAGGTAGAGGGAAATCTTCGTGCGCACCCCGGTGTTCGAACCTCAAGGGTTTTGCCGGAACCCGAAATCCGACAGTCCGGCCCATGTCCAACAGACCGGACGCCCGAGGACCCCTTAGTCCAGGACTCCCTCAGTAGCCCCTGAACCAGCCTTCAATGACAAGGTGTCCGGCGCGCAGATTGTCTTCGGCATTGCAAGGCGGGATCCCCTTCCGAACACTGCAAGATAGTCTTCGGACGCAACAATCGTGTCCGGATCTGCAACACAAGTTCCACACACTGTAACACCCCAAAAATTTGACCCTGTTTTATTAATTAAATTTTTTCCAGGAAATTAATTTTTTATTTTTTTTGAATTTCTCCTTTGATTTCAGAACCCCTTCTCTTTAATATTGTGGGTTTTTACCTCAAGTGGAAAACTCTTCAAAAGTATTATTGGACTTGTATGCCCTCTTTATAAAAACAATTCTTTATCAGTGGATTTAATTGCATAATTATCTTTCATGAGCTTTATTCTTTGGTCATTGGAGATTTTGAGCTCTACATCAATTTTTCAAATCTGGTCCAGTGGGTATTTTTGCACTACAACCTATTTAAATATTCTTCTAAATTTTTTTTCCAAGTGTTTGGAGATGTCAGTAGATGCTTATAATGCAACCTCATGCAAAAACCCAGTGGTGTTCTTTGGAAAATTTGAGTGAATCATCCCCATCTTCATTCTGCTCCAGTTTGGTGATTTGTACTGCAACCCTATTTTATTTTGCCCTGGTGCCCATGAGCCTTTTCCTACTTATAGTCCTCCCTAGCAAACCCTTAAGTCCAGGAGATTGGACCCATTGGAGTATTTTTGGTGCATGCAATGATAGCCTTTAGTTTCTGCCCAAAACTGGTTTTCTCCAAAGCTTGCACTATCAAATTCCTGCTTTTGCCAAACTAACCTTACCACCTTCTTGAGCTCCTAAAGAGACTAGGATCTGGAGAGTTTGGCCACCCCAAGAGTTGCCTAGATGACCATGGCATTCTGTCGAACACCCTGTGTGCAGGAGCAGTTTTGGCATGTCTTCTGGTCTGCATTGTGGACTTGAGCCCCTGACCCATCCAGCATGTCCACTAACCTCCTGGCTATCCCTAACCCTGTCATGTTATCTCCCAGCCTCACCCAAGCTCTCTAACACGCGCTGGCATTTCGTCGAGCACCTGGTGTGCGTGCTCTGGGCGCGGCCAGAGCGCGCGTTTTGCACGTGCGTGCGCTCGGGTCGACGCGTCCCGTCACTGGCCCCAGCTCGCCTGCAGAGCCGCGCCATGCACTCGCCCACTCACCGAAAACCTCCAAGCCGCACTGGCGCCCTACAGCGCCGCCGTCAGATGCTCCCTTGGCGGCACGCCGGCGTCGGCAGCGGGCTCTGCCGTGGACGGCGCCGCCCAAACCACCCGCGCGCGCCAGCTGCCCCCTATGAACAGCCCGAAGTCATCCACTTGCTCGTCGGCATGCTTTCGTCGCCGCCACGACGCCCTGCAGCTACAGCACCGCGGTCGCCGGCGATCTTATCCACCACCGTGGAAGCCAGCCCCGTCGCGCCTATATAAGGGGACCCCGAGCCCCTCCGAGCACTCAAGCAACCCCAGGCCTCCCCACTAGTGCTCCCCTAGCCGCGGATTGACCGGAAGAAGCTTTCTTCCCCGCCTCTGGCAAGTTCGGTCGCCGCCGCAATCTAGTGCAATACGTCGCAGCCCGGCCCTCCCCCGTCCATCTAGCATCACCAAACGTCTCCCCATAGCCTTGCGGAGCTGCCCAGCGCCTCAGGCTCGACCAAGGACCACCATAGCCCGAAGCTCACTCTGCTCCCGAACCTCCGTCCGCCGCGGAGCTCGCCGCCAGTGACTTCCTCCGTCCCTACCTGCCTAGCGCCCACCGGGAGGACCGCCCCGGTCTGGCGGATCCATCCCTGCCCTCGGGGCCCCGTGGGGAGCTGCCGTTCGCCGACGGCGATCGCCGGAGCCCGCCACCGTTCGGGCAGAGAGAAAGGAGGGAGAGGGAGACCAGTCAAACCTGACCAGTGGGCCCTCTGGACCCACTGTCAGTGACCCGCTCGCCCGTCCTCTCTGGTTAAGTGGAAGCGCAAAGTCCGGAGTACGTCTCCTCTGCTTCGAAAGCGTATTTTCCCCGAAGCGTTTTCCTTTTTCTGATTTTATTAAAAACAGAACTTTGACTGATCTTTGACTGGCTATAACTTTTAAAATAAAACTCCAAATGAGTTGATTCTTTTTCCTACCTCTCTCAAATTTCATCTAGTTTATTTTAAGATTTATTTCAAAAATATTTGGGACAACTTTTTGTACTGTTTTTGAAATGTGTGTTATTTGGATATTTCTCAAAATAGGATTTTGGAGAATAAGGCAACCTTCAAAAAAATGCACCCCCACATGCATACACTTGAAGGCAAGCATTTTGATCCCTGGCTTAATATTTTTGGATGTTGTTGATACGGTTACAACATCACCTTGACTTGGAGTATATGCTATTTTATGTGACGGTAAGATCATACGCATGAGTGCATAATGGAGATTTCTTTGCTATTATAAATGGATATGCTGGTGATAGTGATCATCCTCGTAAGCTTCTCATGCATGCCGGAAGGAGTCGGGAAAGTCGCGGTCTTGGGTAGACGCGAGCTTGTCCCTAGTTCCTCGTTGAGACGAGTATGTCCGGTATGGCATGGTGGGGCTTGATGAGTGTTAAGCTTATCTGCTATTGGAAATATTTTTGTTATGCTAATCATGCAGGGAATACTTGAACCTCCTGAGTCGGCCTTAGATTGAGTCTTGTCCAGTAACCCCCATACTTGCCTCGTACTACCACTTGTCCCTGCCATAGGTAGGGTACGGTTCAGTAAGTTGTCAACCCCCTTCTAGCACACACCGTACAGAGAGGCCGGGATGAGGGTCCCATGGCCATGGATTAAAGCCAGTCATCCGGTCCGGGGGCATGGGTGTTTCCGGTTGGGACCGAGAGGGGGGCACCCCTTAGAGCGCGCATATATAAATTTGATCCCATGCTACGTCGAGGTTGTAGCCTCCCCACTTAGAGTTTGGCTTGACAGGTGTTGTGGGTGATTCCAGACACCGGTAAGTTAAGCTGGTGTGCAGGTCAGGCGTGTTTTCAATTAAAAGACCGTAGACGGAATTAGTCCCGATGGACTAAAGAAATCCGTTACCCGTTGGTAAAGAGTACACCCTCTGCAGAGAGTATACATCTATTCGAATAGCTGTGTCCATGGTTAAGGACTACAGTCTGGGATAGGTCAAGTGTCGGTCTTAGTGTCGGTCTTCGGAGGGAAATACTGCTAGACCAGAGCATTGATTATGAACTGTGACACATATGGATTGTGATTATTATTATTGTGGACTAACCATTTTCTTTATTTGAATTATTGAGTATCCCTGGGACGGTTCTACCTCCTGGATATTCACTGTGATTATCCTTTATAAGCCCTTTATGTGGAGTCGCATAGACGCCCGACTGTGGCATGCTTGTTATTTCCTTTATTTATAAGCCCTTTATGTGGTGTCGCATAGACGCCCGACTGTGGCATGCTTGTCATTTATTTATTCTTTATAATCCCTTTATGTGGTGTCGCATAGACGCCCGACTATGGCATGCTTGTTATTTATTTATTCTTTATAAGCCCTTTATGCGGTGTCGCTTAGACGCCCGACTGCGGCATTGTTGAATTATTTGCCCCCTTTTCGAGGAGTCATTTCAGACACTCGATCACTACACTCTATTTCTATATTGCATATTCATATTTTACTTGCATGCGTGCATCATGAATTTTGTTTATCTCGTGACTAACGTTATGGTCATAGAATGTTTTCGGAGCATGATTACCCTTGTTATATATTATACCCGTGTTCTTAATGTTTGCGAGTACATTCAAACATACTCACTGGCTTGTCCCTGGCTATTGTCTTGGCCAGATTTCTTGCATGGAGAAGAGCGTTACGACGACAGCCCCGGAACCCATGTAAAGGTGATAGCAGCCTCGTGAAGATAGGAGTTATCCTGGTCAGCTGTTCTTGTGGGAAATGGAGTCCCATAGACGCAGATGAACCTCAAACCGCTTCCGCCATCAACCACTAGAAACCAAGTGTTGTACTCATAGGCCACAGTGGTCTTGTACTTCATATTTTTGTACTTTGCTTGGAATTCTTGTATCAAGTTGGTGCCTCATCAGCTAACAGTAATCCTGGGGCTGGTGAGCACAAGGGCCGTTTTCTGGAGAATTTATATCCCGAAAATCCGGTCCTGACACACACAACCGTAGAGAGTATAATATTTCACGAGTCCAATCTGCTGACAACTTTTTTGTAACGTGACATCACGCTTGCCCGGTCATTATTTCGAACCGTTTCTTGTCCTGCCGTTCCACGTTTCGAGGCGTGGTTTTTATTGGCACGTCTTATCGAAGCAGAGATCGTGTCCCCTTATTGCGGGATTCTCATCAATACGAGCGTGGGTAACCCGACCGTTCCTCTGGAAAGATTCCTTAGGAATAGGCAGGTTTTCAGGCTTAGGAGGAGGCGTTCGATACCCGTTGCCTTTATAAAGGAGCCAAGGGCCGTCTTATTTTATGCCAACCCTTTCCTCAGCCTTTCCAACTCCGAGCTCTAGCACCCAAGGTTTGACTTCATTGCTTCAAGCTTTCTAATCATGTCCGAACCCAACCCGCAGGGCTGATGGGTGGCTTCCTCCTTTACATAGGAGGACATTGCGAAGCTCCGGGCGGCCAGATATCTGACCGCGGAGATCCCCCACAGACTTCCTGCTCAAGGACAGGTTATTCCGACTCCCAGATCCGGCGAGAGGGTAGTATTCATCTCTCACTTCCTCCGAGGGCTAGGATTTGCTCTTCATCCTTTCGTCCGGGGGCTCATGCTTTATTATGGACTAGATTTTCATGATCTAGCCCCAGATTCTTTCCTCCACGTCTCGTCGTTTATCATCATGTGCGAGGCCTTCCTTCGTATTCCCCCACACTTCGGCTTATGGCTCAAGACCTTTAGTGTGAAGCCGAAGGTGGTCGGCGGGAAACTGGCGGAGTGCGGTGGTGCCACAGTGAGCAAGCTTACCAATGCTCTCTGGCCAAAAGGCTCCTTCACAGAAACTTCCAACCTATGGCAACGGGAGTGGTTTTACGTCACCGAACCCCGCGGTACCAAGTGGGCAGCTATACCTGCGTTCCGCTCTGGCCCTCCGTTACAGCTCGCATCATGGATTAATAAGGGGTTGGACTGGGGATCAGTTGATGAAGTGCAGACTCTACAGAACCGCATCCGAAGCCTCCTTGAGAAGGACATCGATCTTGTCAACGTGATTCAAGTAATGCTAGTCCGCCGAGCCCTGCCATGCCAGCGTCGGCCTCTCCGTATGTGGGAGTTTAATCCGGAAGGACCGTGGACCCTCCAACACTTCTTTGGCGCTACGCACAAAGGAATGTGGAAGTTGTTTTCGGGAAACGAAAATAGTGGCCGGACACCACTGAGGACATTGGCCTCGACTGCAACCATCCGGATACCTCGGTAAGCGCTCGACTCCCGAACACTTTTTTAGTTAAGTATGCCGTAATATGTTACTGAGCAAACTATCTCCTTCCAGGGCTGGATAAACAAAGCGGAGCGAATTAGGTTTTCGGCCCCCCTTCCTGAAGACTCAACGGATCCCGCGCTAACAAGGATGCTGGCCCCGGCACCGCATCAGGTGCCCGTGAAGGAGGACCAGGCGGAGAGCGGGAAGGCTAAAGGTAGCCTCCATTCCGAGGGGATATCATACACAGTGTCCAGGGAGATCAAGGTTCACCCACCTGAAGACAAAAGTGAAGGAGAAGCCAATATCCCTTCTCCCCATGGTAAGAAAAGGGCTGCCTCCAAAGATTGGGAGGAAAGGGCTCCTAAGAGAGGCAAGGTGCCCCTATCGGGCGGCTCGGGGTTGGAGGACGACGTCGTCGCACAGTCCCATGATGAGGACAAGCCTCTGGCCAAATTGTAAGTGAACAAGGATGTTTTTAAACATATCCCATTCCTTTCCTGTTACCAAGGTAACATCTAGAATATATGTTTTTGCAGCTCGGCAAACAGTCTTCTTCACCATTCCTCTTCCTCGGGAGATCTTCTTCCGGAGATGATGGAAAGCGAGACACCTCCACTGGTCTCCTCGCCCAATAAGGTGGACGACTTTGAGGTGTCGTCCCGGAGGGTCTCTCCTGATCAACAAGTGGTGCGAGGGGTGATGAAGACACTACACGAAGGTGATACTTCGGTAGCCCAGGGTCCGGGGGCCAACAATAAAGGCCCCGGACTGTCCGGTTTACAGCCGGAGACGACGCTAAGGACGAATAAATGGATCCCTTTGAAGGGAGGCCGTACTCCTACAGCAGCTTCCGGAGATCCAGAAGCGCCGGATATATTGATGAACATGCTGTGTCAGGCGTCCGTCTCAGAGGAACATCGCACCTTGATGGGTACGGTGGTTGAAAGGGTTCTGTCCGCGAAAAGCAGATTAAATGAAGCCTTCACGAGCCTGCTAAGAGGCTTCGAGGTTTGTACTATAATATTTTTTTATTATGCTTTATTCATGAAATGCACCCGTGTATAGATAGTAGCCCTTGAGACTCTGATTTGCTTCCCAAGGGAGGCGATCAGAGGATCAAAAAGATATGCCCAGGAAATAATCTGATTAATTGGAACGCAGGCTGTTTCCTCCCTGACGGCTGCCCAAACTACAGAGGTTGCAGATCTGCAGCGGAAGCTTGACGTAGCAGATGATGACATCACGCTTATCAACAGGCGGCTTGACAAGGCGCAAGGTATGTTTTGGGGGTAGTCATTGCATGTGCGTGCTTATAATATAAGCATGATGCTAAGCATTGTATACTGAAATATGCATGACTGCAGATGGTGCTGCCGCAGTTGAGATCCTTCGGGCTGAGTTGGCCCGGGCCAAGGAGCAGGCCCGGATTAGTAATGCGGCTGTCGAAAAGGCATCGGCTGAATTAGAGGCCGAACAGACTGCTCGGCGCCAGTATGAGGAGAGAATATCCACGATGGCGCTTGAGCTAAAGGATGCTGCTAGCCGTTGCAAATTTCTCGAGAAGGATAATAAAGCCAAAACGGTTGATCTTGACAACGCCTTACGAGAGGCGAAAGAAGCGCGGTCCGAGTCTAGAGCGGCCCGGGAGGAGATCCGGCAAGCGGGGGAGATCGCGGCTGGTAAGCCCTTTTTATTACAAACTAAGTTTGGCGATCCGAATTATGCCCAGCTGAATCAAGTGTGGAGTTCTCTAGATGCATTGTTGGACTTGTCGAAGAGTGTCTCCGCTGCGACGCAATTTTTTCAAGTGCAAGATGGACGTGCAACAGAAAAGTTGTTCTGGTCGCAGTTTAGCATGCCGAAGCGTCCGCTGCTGCTGAACGAACAGATGGCTCAGTGGGCAGAGCTCCACAAGATGTAAGACGTCATGGTCCAGCTATGGCCGACTGAGCCAATTCCGGATAGTTATTTCGGTTTGGTGCAGCAACTTGTTGATGCGGTGCCGCGTATCGACGCCGTGAAGCGGTCGTCGTGCATTGAAGGTGCACGGATGGCTTTTGCCCATGTCAAGACATACTGGGCGAAGATGAAGGCCATCGACATTGCAGCGAAGAGTCCACCCAAGGGCAAGGACCACCACACACCAGAGCATTATTTCGAGGATTTCTTAGAGGGTACCCGCTTGATAGAGGGTCAGTGCTCAAAAGACGTGACATTTGAGTGAAAATGTATTGAAATTGTAAAAGACAATATTATGAAATAATAAAGCTATTTTTGATTTTAGAGTTGCTTAAAAGCTTTGATTCCTCCTGTGCGGCCGTTTTTGTATAATCTGAAAGTTTTCCGGTCGTCGGCCTCAGCCCCCTCGTAGAAAGTACGGGGGTGTTCAGAAAAGAAATTGATCACTCTTAACCCAACGTCTTGGTCCATAAAGGAGGTGTCAATGCGGTGAACTAGGCAATCGGACTATAGGGCGTTAACACTTTCACTTAGCCATAGGATTTTTATGGTGGATCTACGATATAGACCCTGTTATGTACGCGGTTATCCAATGCGGTGCGTTACATGTATGACCTGAAAGAAGGTCCTTCGTGTAATACGGGGAATCGCGAAAGATTCCATTAAGTCATCGAGTGGTTGACCAGCTCTCGCCACATCATGACAGTCAGTTTTCGGCTTTCTCTACTGAGGTGTTTGACCAGATGAACCGTAAACACAATCACAATAGTTCTCCCTTTACTACCCTAGCTGATAGAGCGGAACGTAAGGTAGTAAGCACAGGAGCCGGGCAACCCAACTATTGACCCAAGACATGATTCGAAGCTGCTGCATATAAGGCCAAAGTCGCGACGCCGAAGTATGTTATAAAGCTGTTCGGACTTTATTGGCAACTCATTTTGTTCCCATACCAAGCCCCTAGCAAGTTATGTCGGGGCGCGTGTGTGAAACAACCAAAGGAACAAAATCCAGTTCTATATAGAAAAGTGAATACCGGATACGGATTATGTTCACTGGAACCTGAGTGACATGCCAATCGTCATTTTATAGATAATAACACCACAACCCTGGCTATTTGACATGCCAGGGGTCGACGGCTGAGGAAACAGGCACTTTACAGGCTCGCAAAATAGAGAGTGCGGTCTACAAAAAGTTGTTTTGGACCTCCTATCGCACGTCTGCGCCGCCTTTCCTCAGTGAAGGGTCTCCTTAACAGGAGTAGCCTTTGGGTGAATTTACGAACCCGAACTCTGATAGAGTCCATGAGATGACTAGCCTTTGCCCCACCTGTGGTAAAGGATAATGAAAAAGAAAGAGTAGTTAGAAAATAAAAAAGAGGTTATGGGAGTACTTGCAGGCTCCTCCGTATTGTGCTTCCACTGATGCCCAGGGTATCTTAGGTGCATAGTTATGTATGCGTGGTACAGATTTCGCAGGTATATGAGGCGGACGGCGGAAGCCGAACTGCTAGTCCAGCTCCGAAATTGGTCGATCCTGTTGAGTGGAGACCGGTGGCTTAATGGCCGACAAGGTATGCAGTTTAATAAGACCGCTTTGTACTTCGGCTAAGGTCACCGTAGTATGATCCTCAGTCCAGAGGGAGTTCTTCTCCTGCTCCCTTATAGAGTTGTGTGTCACGTATACCATGTTTACTATTTTTACTGCGGGGGGAAATTGCTTCCGACCCCCGGTATTTGGTTGGTGAGTCTCTTCGTCATCGCTATCACCGGGCGGCCTCCTCCCCTTGTGTTCGGCGTGGAGCTTGCCAGCCTGCTTGAAGACCCAACAGCTTATGTTGGTATGATTAGCTGGTTTATCAGGGTGGCAATGAATCTGGCAGGCCCGATCCAATATATTGTCTAAATTGGATGGCCCATCTCTGTTTGCCTTGAATGGCTTTTTCCGTTGAATGGGTTTGGGGCTGCTGAATCCGGCATTGACCGTTGTGTCATGCATTCTTTCATTATCATTGCGACGTTTGTGCTTACTGCGTCGTGGCTTGCCATTGCCGTCTCGGACTTCGGAAGTACCTGGATCACTGGCGCTGTTGCTTCTACGAGCGAGCCAGCTGTCTTCTCCCGCGCAAAAGCGGGTCATCAGAGCTGTCGGTGTCAAAACCGGCGGATCTCGGGTAGGGGGTCCCGAACTGTGCGTCTAAGGCGGATGGTAACAGGAGGCGGGGGACACGATGTTTACCCAAGTTCGGGCCCTCTCGATGGAGGTAATACCCTACTTCCTGCTTGATTGATCTTGATGATATGAGTATTACAAGAGTTGATCTACCACGAGATCGTAGAGGCTAAACCCTAGAAGCTAGCCTATGGTATGATTGTTGTTGTCCTACGGACTAAACCCTCCGGTTTATATAGACACCGGAGGGGGCTAGGGTTACACAGAGTCGGTTACAAAGGAAGAGATCTACATATCCGAATTGCCAAGTTTGCCTTCCACGCAAAGGAGAGTCCCACCCGGACACGGGACGAAGTCTTCAATCTTGTATCTTCCTAGTCCAACAGTCCGGCCAAAGGATATAGTCCGGCTATCCGAGGACCCCCTAATCCAGGACTCCCTCTGTAGCCCCTGAACCAGGCTTAAATGACGATGAGTCCGGCGCACAGATTGTCTTTGGCATTGCAAGGCGGGTTCTTCCTCCGAATACTCCATAGAAAATTTTGAACACAAGGATAGTGTCCGGCTCTGCAAAACAAATTCCACATACCACCGTAGAGAGAATAATATTCCCACAAATCTAATCTGCTGACAACTTTTCTTAACGTGACGTTCTGCCATGGTCTGGTCATGACGAACCGTTTTTCCGAGCCTGCCACTGCACGTGTTGCAAGGTGGTTTTATTGGCACGTCTTGTCGAAGCAGAGATCGTGTCCCTCTTTTCACGGGATTCTCATCAATACGGGTGTGGGTAACCCAATCGTGCCCGCTGGTTCGACTCCTCGATTTTAGGCAAGTTCCAGACGGTCGTGCGGAGGGCGCTTGATATTCACCCTCTTTATAAAGGGGTCAAGGCCTGTCCTTTTCTTCTTGCGCTCGATCTTTACCTTCTCCCACCTCGAATTCCAGCACCCAAGGCGGAGGCCAAGCGCTTCAGACCTTCAATCATGTCTGGATCCAACCTTCAAGGCCGGTGGGTGGCCTCCTCTGTCACAGAGGAGGACATCAAGAAGCTAAGAGAAGCCTGGTATCTGACCGCCGAAATCTCGCACAGGCTGCCCGCTCAAGGGCAGGTCATCCCCACTCCCGAACCTAACGAGAGCGTCGTATTTGTTTCCCACTTCCTTCGAGGGCTAGGCTTTAGTCTTGATCCCTTTGTTAGAGGGCTTATGTTCTATTACGGGCTCGATTTCCATGATCTGGCTCCGGATTCCATCCTTCACATCTCGTCGTTTATCGTCGTGTGCGAGGCCTTCCTCCGCATCGCCCCACATTTTGGCTTATGGCTCAAGACCTTTAATGTGAAGCCGAAGATGATCGATGGGCGACACGCAGAGTGCGGAGGCGCCATAATAAGCAAAGGCGTCGATGCTTCATGGCCAAAGGGATCCTTCCCCGAGATGTCCGATTTATGGCAGCAGGAGTGGTTTTACATCACGGCTCCCCGAAGTACTAAGTGGGTAGCTGCCCCTGCCTTCCGTTCGGGCCCCCTGCCACAACTGGCATCATGGGTCAACAAGGGGCTGGACTGGGGGCCAGCTAATGACGTGCCGACATGCAGAGTCGCATCTGGGATCTCCTCAAGAGAGATGTCAGCCTTGTCAGGGTAATGCAAGTCATGCTAGTTCGTCGGGTCCTGCCATGCCAACGTCGATCTCTTCGCATGTGGGAGTTCAACCCAGAAGGACCGCGAACCATTCAGCAATTCTTCGGCGTGACGCTCGAAGAGATGTACAGATTGTTCTTCGGATCACAAATAAAGTGTCCGGACACCACGGAGGATGCGGGCCTAAACTGCAATCGTCCACACACCCAAGTAAGTAACTCTTCGGCCGAACATACTGTCTCTTTATTTATCACAACATCATTTTGAAAGGTCGGTCTTTGACCAGGACTGGATAAAAAAGGCAAAGATGATCAGGTGTTCGGCCCCCCTTCCCGAAGGCTCACCGGATCCTGTACTAGCCAGGATGCTTGAGCTTGCGCCTTATCAAGCACCATCAGGGGAAGATAAAGGGAGGAATAAAGAAGCTGAAAGCGGGCCTCACTCATTATTCATCCAAACCAGGGAAATTAGTGCCTCCGCGAAGGAGGATAACTAGGGAGAAGAATCTAAAATTCCCTCTCCCCAGGGAAGGAAGAGGACCGCCTCTGAAGACTTGGAAACAATGGTCTCCAAACGAGGGAAGAAACCTTTGTTAGGGGGCCCTACCCCAGAGGGCATCCTTACCGCACAGTGCCCGAAAGGGGACCAGCCCTCCACCGAGCTGTAAGTAAACAAAAGAACTTTATAGTAAATATATCCTACTTTATTTCCGAGGACAATAACCGAGACGTATGTCTTGTAGTTTGGATCGTAGCCCTTCTCAACAGAGTTCGTCTTCGGGGGATCTTCTTTCGGAGATGATGGAGAGCGAAACGCCTCCCCATGCCTCCCCGCCTCATGAGGCGGACGACCCAGAGGTGTCGTCACGAAGTATTTCTCCTGATCCACCAAGGCCAGAAGGTGACCCTTCGGCCTCCCGAAGTCCAGAGTATTCGGCTCCTAAGGGGAGCAATAGAAAGAGTCCGGAGCTGTCCGGTGCGCGACCAGACTCACTGATGAATCTTCTGGAGCAAGTGGCTATCTCAGAAGCGCATCGTACGTCAATGGGTACGGTGGTTGAGAGGATTTCATCCGCCGAAAGCGGGTTGCATGAAGCTTTTATGAGCCTGCTGAGAGGCTTTGAGGTACGCAAAGTAATATGTATATTTTTGACGGTACCGCACACGCTAGGTGTGCCCTATGCAGATTGTAGCCCCTGAGACTCTAGTTGCTGTCGAAAAAGGCGCAAACAGAGGATCGTAGTCCCAGGTAATGATCATGCCGCTTTCATGTGCAGGCGGCTGAGGGTCCGGTGGCTAGCCGGACTGGTGAGTTTGCCGAACTGAAGCGGCAGCTTGATGCGGCGGATGCCGACATCGTGCTTGTAAATAGGAAGCTTGACGAGGCACAGGGTATGTATTCTCCGGTGATCAACATATATTAAGAGGAGCATGATGCTAGTATCTATAATATGCTATGACTGCAGATGGAGCTGTCGCCGTGGAGACCCTTCGGGTGGAACTTGCCCGAGCCAAGGAACAAGCCAGGAGGAGTGATGCGACCGCCCTAAAGGTGGTCAAAGAGTTAAGAGCCGAATAGGCTGCGCATTGCCAGAGCAAAGAGAAAATAGCTAAGATGGCTGTTGAGTTAAAAGATGCTGCCGACCGTTATGATCTTCTTGAAAGGGAAAGTCAAACGAAGACGGCGGACCTGGAGAAAGCCATGGTAGCAGCCAAGGAAACCCGCTCTAAATCAGAGAGGCGAAGGAGGAGCTACATCAAGCCGGAGATATCACGGCTGGGAAGCCCTTTTTGTTGCGGACGAAGTTCGGAGATCCTAAGTATGCCCTTCTGGATCAATTATGGAGTTCTGCGGACGCGTACTTGGATTTGGCAGCGAGTGCTGCTGATGTGACCAAGTTTTTCAAAGATCAAAAAGATCACGAAGTGGAAAAGTTGTTCTGGTCGCAGTTCAATGCTCCATCGCGTCCGCTGCTGTTAAATGAGCAAATGGCCAAGTGGGCCGAGCTCCATAGGTTGTCCGGACTTGCCATGAGGTCTGTCGTGGATCATCTATGGCCGGAAGGACCAAGGACAAATAGTTATTTTGGTCTAGTGCAACGATTCCTTGGTGCTGTGCCGCATATCGACGCTGTAAAGAGGTCGGCGTGCATAGAGGGTGCGCGGATGGCTCTTGCCCGTGTCAGGACATACTGGGCAGAGTTGGAGGCCACCGCTATTGCAACCCAGAATCCGGCCGTAGGCCAGGTTTCGGCCGAGCACTATTTTGAAGTAGTCCTAGAAGGTGCTCGTTTAATAGATGCTCAGTGCTCGAAGAGTGTCATGTTCAAGTGACATGTATCCCGATTGTAAAAACAGTGCTATTTGAATTATAAAGGCTGTGTTTATACTTTTGCCTGAAAGTATTATGATGCCTCCTGTGCGGCCGTTTATGTATATATATATATATAACCTGAAAGTTTGCAGTCGTCGGCTTCAGCCCCCACGCATATAATGCGGGGGTGTTCGCAAAAGCGCGTGTTCACACTTGATCCAACATCTTGGTCCATTAAGGAGGTGGTAGCGCGGCGAACGTGGCAATCGGACTATATTGCTTTAACACTTTCACTTAACCATAGGAGTTTGACAGTGGGTCTACTATATAGCCCCTGGTACTTCCGCACTCATCCGAGTATGGGGCGCGTACGTACATAACCGGGAAAACCGGCCCTTCGTTAATGCGGAGGAATCCCGAAGATTCCGCTAAGTCATCGAGTGGTTGACCAATCTTGCGCTTTATCATGACAGTCAGTTTTCGGCTATCTCTACTGAGGCGCTATCTGGCTGAACCAGGGCACAATCGCAGTAGTTCTCCCGGTGCCACCTTAGCCGATAGAGCGGAACGTAAGGTAGCAAAACGCGGGAGCCAGGCAAACCCAACATTTGACCAAAGACATAATTCGGAGCTGGTGCATATAAGGCCAAACTTGCGACGCCGAACACTCCCTAAGGTGTTCGGTCTTTACAACATGTACCGGGCTGAGTAACGCCCTTGATAATGGACCCTAAATTTCCAGGTACGTGCATTAGTCTGACATGGCGAAATGCCAACAACGCCAGCATCCCTCACGGTTGTGTTAGGTATCCGGGGGGGTGTCAAGCAACAAGAGACAGTAAGAAAGGTTTACGCAGGGTCTTAATCTAAAAAGAAACCTTTGAGCGGGGCCCTGCTGCACGTCTGCGCCTGTGTCTCCGTTGTGCCGTATCCTGGAATGGTGTAGCACGATTGTCATCTGTAAAAGAGAAAAACTTAGATGAAAGTCTTCGTGCGAAAAACTAATTATTCTCATTAAAATTCAATCTAAATGAGGTCAAGCCGAACTGTAGTCCTTTTTACATGCGGGAAGCCCCTGGTACCGCCCATGGGGGTATATCCATCAAACCAATCTCAGGTTTATCTAAGCTGTTACAGCTAGTGGTGCGCCAGACTCGTCTAGCCGTGTCCGCGGTCTTGACGACCGATCATTTATTCTGGTTGGGGAGGCCGTTTAGTGTGCGGCTGCTAAAGTCGCCACACGTTCTTCCGCGCGTAAGGAATGCTCAGTGTTTCCGCTAACTATGATGATGCCACGTGGACCAGGCATCTTAAGCTTAAGAGAAGCGTCATGCGGTACTGCAATAAAACGAGCGAAGGCTGTTCTTCCGATTAGTGCTTGATAGCCGCTTCGGAATGGAGCGATGTCGAAGGTTAACTTTTCAATTCGGAAGTTGTCGGGAGAACCGAATACAACCTCTAGTACTAGAGAGCCCGTACAGCGGGCCTCTGGGCCTGGTATTACTCCTTTAAAGGTAGTATTGCTTTGGCCGATTCTTGTCGGGTCTATCCCCATTTTGTGGACTGTGTCCTGATATATCAGATTAAGACCACTGCCGCCGTCCATGAGGACGTGGGTGAGATGGTATCCGTCGATTATTGGGTCTAGCACCAAGGCAGCCAATCCTCCGTGCTGGATACTAGCCGGGTGATCCTTGCGATCAAAAGTGATCGGGCAGGCCGACCAAGGGTTGAACTTAGGGGTGACGGGCTCTACGGTGCATATGTCCCAGAGTGTGTGTTTGCTCCTCCTTTTTGTTACGTGAATCATGTTCACTGTTTTGACCTCTAGTGGGAATTTTTTCTGTCCCCCAGTGTTTTGCTGGCGAGGCTCATCCTCGTCTTCACTTGGTGTCTCCCTCCCCTTGTGTTCGGCGTTTAGCTTCTCGGCCTGCTTGAAGACCCAGCATTCTCTGTGGGTGTGATTTGCAGGTTTATCGGAGGTGCCATGAATCTGACATAATTTTTCTAGAATCTTGTTTAGGCTGGACGGTCCATCTCTGTTGCCTTTGAAAGGCTTTTTCCGTTGACCGGGTCGAGAGCCCCTAAATCCGGCGTTTACCGCCGTGTTATCTGGGCTGTCTTCGTTATTTCGATGCTTGCTTTTACTGCGTCGTGGTTTTCCATTGCCATCCCTGACTTCAGATGTGCCTGGGTCGCTGGTGCTACTACGGGCCAGCCAGCTATCTTCGCCCGCGCAAAAGCGGGTCATAAGGCTTGTTAGGGCTGCCGTTGTCCTCGGCTTTTCTTGGCCGAGGTGTCTGGCAAGCCATTCATCTCGGACGCTGTGTTTGAAAGCTGCTAAGGCTTCGGCGTCCGGGCAGTCGACGATTTGATTCTTCTTAGTGAGAAATCAGTTCCAAAGCTTTCAGGCTGACTCTCCAGGTTGTTGAATTATATGACTTAAATCGTCTGCATCCGGAGGTCGGACATAGGTCCCTTGAAAGTTAGCCCTAAAAGCCTCCTCAAGCTCCTCCCAACTTCCAATTGAATTTTCGGGGAGGCTCTTCAGCCAGTGCTGAGCTGGTCCTTTAAACTTGAGGGGCAAGTATTTGATGCCGTGGAGATCGTCTCCGCGGGCCATATGGATATGGAGGATGAAGTCCTCAATCCAGACCCGAGGGTCTGTCGTTCCGTCGTACGCCTCTATGTTCACGGGTTTGAATCCCTCTAGAAATTCGTGATCCAGCACCTCATCGGTGAAGCATAGGGGGTGCACGGCACCCCTATATTTGGATGTGTCATGGTGTTCTGACAATTGTAGTGTTCGGTTTTGATTCTGTGCTGGAGCGTGCTTCCTAGATCCGTAGATGGATCTGGTCATGCCGGCTTTTTGATGCAAGTCCTCACGTGAATCGTGTGCTGACTTATGTGTGGCCTCGTTAGCTGCCCTATCGCGGCCACGCGGTGCTCGATCCGACCGGTCGGCCGTTTTATTTTTTGGCTGTGTAGGCTCTAAGGCCTCATCATCAAATTCAGGCAACAGCTTGCGCTTTGGATAGCTCTTTGTGTGACGACTGCCACCATACTTTTCTTCAGTGTCGAGCACTTTGTTCGATCTACTATTGAGCGTATTCTGCGCGGCCTTGAGCCTTTACTTCTGCTTCTTCAGACTCCCCGCAGTGGCAATAAGCCTTCTATGGAGGTTCTCTTGTTCCAAGTGCCTTTCCGGGATGATGTGTGCATCGTCATCCGGACTGTTTTCCTCTCCGGAGAGAGGTTGATGAGCTTTATCCTCGGCGTCGCCGTGATCGGACAGCGGCTCCGTACTATGTTCTCCATCCACTAGCTCATCCTGCTCTGTCGCTGGGTCCGTGTGCTCGTTGTTTCCTCTGGAGTCGACCGGGGTATTATTTTTTCTTGCGCTGTTAGCGCTGTTTTTGCCGAGGCGGGATTTGGAGCGGCGCCTACGCCGTCGCTTTGGTTGCTTCTCGAGGGAACTATCCCTCACTGCATCCTTCCATTCCTCGTCATTGTTTTCTTTGGGTGTATCCACCATATATATATATCCTGTGATGAAGTGGTTGTCCAGCGCCCTGCGGGCGGTGGTTCATGTTCTTCTCCTCCATCATCGTCCCTACCGTTGATGTCTTCGGAGTCGAAATCGAGCATGTCGGTTAAGTCGTCGACAGTGGCTACTAAGTGGGTGGTGGGTGGGGAGCGGACTTCTTCTTCGTCCGCATCCCACTCTAGCCGGACATAGTTCGGCCAAGGGTCTCCTGACAAGGAGAGAAACCTCAATGAGTTTAGCACGTCGCCCAATGGTGAGTGCTGAAAGATATCCATGGAGGAAAACTCCATAATCAGTGCCCAATCGGATTCGATAGGCACGGACGCAGGCGGCTCGGAGCCCATGGCCGGGGATGAATCCAAATGTCCGGCAACACGGGTCTCATAGGAAGTGAAGTCAGCATTCGGCTCTATCGCCGCTGAGTGCGCGGCCTTCAGGGCGGGGTCCATCCACCCGTCCTCGGACGGCGCAATCTGTTCTGGATTGAGGGTAGAAGTAGTTGCAGGTGTGATCTCCCGAACACTGTCCGACGGCAGAGCTAAGTCATGCTCGTTGTGACTATGCGGCGCACCTGTCATGGGCTCGAATTCGTCGAAGATCAAGTCTCCGTGGATGTCGGCAGCATAGTTCAAGTTTCCAAACCTGATCTAATGGCCAGGGGCGTAGCTTTTGATCTGCTCCAGATGGCCAAGCGAGTTGGCTCGCAGTACGAAGCCGCCGAATACGACGATCTGTCTGGGGAGAAAAACCTCGCCCCGGATCACATCGTTGTCGATGATCGAAGGAGCCATCAAGCCTTTATCGCGACGACACAGTGGAACTCTCAATGAAAGCACCAATGTCGGTGTCAAAACCGGCGGATCTCGGGTAGGGGTTCCCGAACTATGCGTCTAAGGCGGATGGTAACAGGAGGCGGGGGACATGATGTTTACCCAGGTTCGGGCCCTCTCGATGGAGGTAATACCCTACTTCCTGCTTGATTGATCTTGATGATATGAGTATTAGAAGAGTTGATCTACCACGAGATCGTAGAGGCTAAACCCTAGAAGCTAGCCTATGGTATGATTGTTGTTGTCCTACGGACTAAACCCTCCGGTTTATATAGACACCGGAGGGGGCTAGGGTTACACAGAGTCGGTTACAAAGGAAGAGATCTACATATCCGAATTGCCAAGCTTGCCTTCCACGCAAAGGAGAGTCCCACCCGGACACGGGACGAAGTCTTCAATCTTGTATATTCGTAGACCAACAGTCCGGCCAATGGATATAGTCCGGCTGTCCGAGGACCCCCTAATCCAGAACTCCCTCAAGAGCGGTAAGGGCTGACATGGATTTTGGTTTTTCTTGACCGAGGTGTCGAGCGAGCCACTCGTCCCGGATGCTGTGCTTCAAGGCCGCTAGGGCTTCCGCGTCCGGGCAGTCGACGATTTGGTTCTTTTTAACTAGGAACCTAGTCCAGAGCTTCCTGGCTGACTCTCCGGGCTACTGGACAATGTGACTTAAGTCAATAGCATCCGGTGGCCGGACATATGTACCTTGGAAGTTGTCACGGAAGGCGTCTTCCAAATCCTCCCAACTGCCAATAGAGTTTTCGGGCAGACTGTTTAGCCAATGCCGAGCTGGCCCTTTGAGTTTTAGTGGGAGGTATTTGATGGTGTGAAGGTTGTCTCCGCGAGCCATATGGAAATGGAGAAGAAAATCCTTGATCCATACCGCGGGATCAGTTGTTCCATCATATGATTCAATATTCATGGGTTTAAACCTCCCTGGGAATTCATGCTCCATTACATCGTCAGTGAAGCAAACAGGGTGTGCTGCGCCTCTATATCGGGCCACATCGCGACGTAGCTCCGATGGAGTCCGTCTACGGTTTTTGGCCTGGGCGTGACTAGGCTTGTCACGTCCGAATAGATAGCCGCCGTCACCTGTCGGAGCACGTCCTCGCGATCCGTAGATCGATCTGGTATTTCCTGCTCTACTGTCCAGGTCCTTCCGAAGGTCATATGTATGACCCCGAGCTGTTTTGTCTCTGCCTTTACGGCGAGGTGGGGCGGGCTGGTGTTCGGCTTGAGTTGCCACTTTATCCCGACCGCGTGGTGGTCGGTCAGCCGCATTGCGTGATGATGGTACAGGCTCCAGCGCCTCATCATCTGTGACACCCCGAGACCGATGCTCCAGAAGTCTTCCAGCTATTTTGTTGTCGACGTGTGTTTTATTTTTTGTTTGTTGCTTTCATCATGTCATTATGAGCATTGCATCCACATGTTTTCATAAAACTCGTAGTCGTTCGTAGTTGCCGCTTCTCCTTGTCTCCGTGGCATGTCGTCAGACCGTTTGTCTTCCTTGACCATTCTCAATCCAACCACACACTTGACCTCGTTCGCCTAACCCCTCTTTGCACAGTGCATCGACCCCTCGTGCGCGTCCGAAAACTTCCCCGAACCCGAACCGGACTATCGTTACCGTCGCATCCAAATCATCTCCAAACATCCCTGAAACATCTCCAGTTTCTCTATTTAACCTCCCTAGTCTATTTTTCTCAACCGTCCGATTACGATCTTAGGGGCAAGATAACCCCTAACCAAATCCTCATGCTATATAAACAGATAACCCTAGCCAAGCCTCCTGTCCCATCCATCCTTTCCCATCGCGCCGCCGCTAGCCCACCTGGTCTCCTCCTCGTCTTCCTCACCGAGCCAACCACCATCCGTCTGTCTCAGATCCACCTCCCTCCGACCGCCTCCCGTGATTTCCGCGCCACCAAAAATCCCCAGCAGATCACAGCCTCCTCCTACCCGCTTCACCCGCAGTCAACAAGCTCCTCCCGAGCAAGGGCTTCTGCCTCCTCTCGTCCCAAAGAAGAGGACATTCTCTTGGAGCCCCTCATGTGCTCTCCTCCTGCAGCTCGCCTCGCCGGAGTTCGCCGCCACCGGAGCACCACCACCAGGGACAACAACCAGCGGGCCGTTTCCCCTGCCATGTTCCCTTCTTCTCCTTCCCTTTTCAATCTCTCTATTTTCTCTCATGTTTGTCGCTCTCTGTTCTCTTTCTTCATAGCGCCCGAGGTCATGGCCGCTACCCTTGTGCAGTCTCTGCCGCCACCATGAACACCTCCCCGTCGTCTGCCTCTCTTCCGGCAGTGCCGCCGCGCCTGCACCCCGCTTCTCATGCGAGACGGCCCCGTCTCTGCGCCACCGCTTCCCTACAAGTGCAACCACGTGCCTCCTCTACGCCAAGGACGCGGCCTCGCCTCGCGTCTCCCCGCTGCTGTCCGACCATGCCGGCGAGCATCCCGCCAGGCCAGTCCGCTCCGTCCGGCCGCCTCCTACCATTCAGGTCACCCCATCGCGTCCCTGCCATCTCCCCTGCTGTCTCTCTCCTTCCCTTCTCCTGTTTCTGTCTGAACCCTGTCTTTTCTTCAGTTAACAGCGCCATGGATGCCGCCCCAAGCTTCGTCGCCGGTCGCCTCCGTCCCGCCTCCGGTCAGATCCGGCGCCCCCGTGGCCGGATCCGCCTGTCCCCGTCTGTTCCTGGCCGCCGTTTCCCTGCCCCGCTGCTGCAAGTCCCGCATCTTGCCTCCTCTGACTGCTGCCTCTGCGTCGAGCGAGGCCAGGCAGCCGCGCGCGCGTTGACCGCATCGTCAACTCGCCCGAGCGGGTCGACCTCCAGCGCGCGCCAAGGGCCAGCTCCTCTTCGCCAGATCCGTCGGCCTCCCTCTGCTTCCAACTGGGCCATGGCCCATGGTGAGAAACTCCCAGCGCCCATGTCCCGTTCTGGCCTGTAGCTCTAATTCGGCCCGATATGTTTTTTCCTGGTCCTGTGAATTTTGCCAATTATCCAGAGAATTACCGTTTTGCAGAAAAGTCCCTAGTCTTCCTGCATATAATAACTCATCAACCATGCATCATATCAAAATGTTTTATATATGTAATTTGCTTAGAATTTTACCTAGTTTCATATTATGAAACTTTCATCCATGTTTAAAATGTTTAAACTTGTTGTTTGTTTAATTTTGCATATATGCCATGTTAAAGTGAATTATTTCATAACTAAATAACCTTAGCACCAAATTTAATAAACTTTATATGTAAATGGGGTAGAAAATGCATAGATTAACATGGTAGCATTAAATTGCATGTTTAACAATTCTAAAATATGCTTTAGGATAGAACAGTACCAAATCTAAAATATGGACATGAGGATTTTCCAGAATTGTTGTTTGTTGTTCCAGCCTCATTTAAACTTGCCTAGATAGGTAGTTTTCATATGCTTCACCCCTTGCCATGTTTAATAACATTTAATACTGTTGGGTACATAAATGAGAGAGTACTAAATAATTGATGTGGTGTTTCGTCAATATGCAACTCGTTGCATATTGAGCTCCACTTAATTTGTAGTATTGTTTGTTGCACTTTGCCATGCCATGCCTCATTAAACCGAACATGCATCATATACTTGATTTTGCAGCATGCCATGCTTATGTGATGGTTGTTTACCATGTTGCTTGTTTCTTTCCGGTTTGCTTGTCTCGTTAGCTTCGGTTTCATTTCAGAGTGTGAGGATTCGTTCGACTACGTCCGCTTGTCTTCTTCACGGACTCGTTCTTCTTCCTAGCGGGATTTCAGGCAAGATGACCATTACCCTCGATATCACTTCTATCTTTGCTTGCTAGTTGTTCGTTCTATCGCTATGTCGCGCTACCTACCACTTGTCATATCATGCCTCCCATATTGCCATGTCAAGCCTCTAACCCACCTTCCTAGCAAACCGTTGTTTGGCTATGTTACCGCTTTTGCTCAGCCCCTCTTATAGCGTTGTTAGTTGCAGGTGAAGTTGAAGATTGCTCCATGTTGGAACATAATTATGTTGGGATATCACAATATCTTTTACTTTAATTAATGCATCTATATACTTGGTAAAGGGTGGAAAGCTCGGCCTTATGCCTGGTGTTTTGTTCCACTATTGCCGCCCTAGTTTCCGTCATACCGGTGTTATGTTCCTTGATTTCGCGTTCCTTATGCGGTTGGGGATTTATGGGACCCCCTTGACAGTTCGCTTTGAATAAAACTCCTCCAGCAAGGCCCAACCTTGGTTTTAACATTTGCCACCTAAGCCTTTTCCCTTGGGTACTGCAGACTCAAGGGTCATCTTTATTTTAACCCCCCAGGCCAGTGTTCCTCTGAGTGCTGGTCCAAACCGGGCGATGTCTGGCGCCCCCTGGGCAACCAGGGTCTATGCCAACCCGACGTCTTGCCCATCCGGTGTGCCCTGAGAACGAGATACGTGCGACTCCTATCGGGATTTGTCGGCACATCGGGTGGCTTTGCTGGTCTTGTTTTACCATTGTCGAAAAGTCTTGTAACCGGGATTCCGAGACTGATCGGGTCTTCCCGGGAGAAGGAATATCCTTCGTTGACCGTGAGAGCTTATGATGGGCTAAGTTGGGACACCCCTGCAGGGTATAAACTTTCAAGAGCCATGCCCGCGGTTATGTGGTAGATGGGAATTTGTTAATGTCCGGTTGTAGAGAACTTGACACTTGACTTAATTAAAATACATCAACCGCGTGTGTAGCCGTGATGGTCTCTTTTCGGCGGAGTCCGGGAAGTGAACACGGCTCTTGTGTTATGGTTGAACGTAAGTAGTTTTAGGATCACTTCTAGTTCACGGCCGCTGCGTTGCTTCTCTTCTTGCTCTTATTTGCGTATGTTAGCCACCATATATCCTTAGTGCTTGCTGCATCTCCACCTCATTACCCTATCCTACCCATAAGCTTAAATAGTCTTGATCTCGCGGGTGTGAGATTGCTGAGTCCTCGTGACTCATAGATTCTACCAAAATAGTTGCAGGTGCCGATGATACCAGTGCAGGCGATGCTACCGAACTCAAGTGGGAGTTTGACGAGGAACTTGGTCATTACTATGTTTCGTTTCCTGATGATCAGTAGTGGAGCCCAGTTGGGACGATCGGGGATCTAGCATTTGGGGTTATCTTCTTTTCATTTGGTTTTGACCGTAGTCGGTCTATGTGTGTATTTTGAATGATGTATGATTTATTTATGTATTGTGTGAAGTGGCGATTGTAAGCCAACTCTCTTTATCCCATTCTTGTTCATTACATGGGATTGTGTGAAGATGACCCTTCTTGCGACAATACCTACAATGCAGTTATGCCTCTAAGTCGTGCCTCGACACGTGGGAGATATAGCCGCATCGTGGGCGTTACATCATCGAACTGAGGTAGCAATTCGCGCTTCGGATAACTTTTGGCTGGGCGCTTAAGGGCGTATTCTTCGGCTGCCAGGACATCAGTCCATCTATCGTTGAGAAGATCTTGGTCAGCTTGAAGCTGTTGCTGCTTCTTTTTCAGGCTCCTTGCAGTGGCTATTAGCCGGCGCTTAAAGCGCTCCTGCTTGAGAGGTTCCTCAGGCACGATAAAATCCTCGTTGCCAAGGCTCACCTCGTCCTCGAAGAGCGGAATATAATTACTGTCCTCCGAGTCTTCATGTATGGTCTGTTCATCAGGGCTGACTTGCCCGTCTTCCCGTTCCTCCTGTTCGGAAGTTGTCTCAACGGGGTCTTCATTATCTTCAGCATCGTCCGGAGTATTGTTTTCTCCCATGCCGGTATTGCTGTCTTTTCCCCGACGTGACTTAGAGCAGCGCCGCTGACGTCGACATTTTGGCTGTGTCATAGGAGGTTCATCCTCGACTGAATTTTCTTTGTCATCATCGTTAGTTCTTTTAGGTGTATCCACCATGTACACGTCGTAAGAAGAAGTGGCCATCCAGCGTCCGGTAAACGGCGGGTTTTGGCCCTAGTCCCCATCAGCATCGTCGTCCATACCGTCGATGTCTTCGGAGCCGTAATCGAGCATGTCGGTTAAGTCTTCCACAGTGGCTATGAAGTGGGTAGTGGGTGGGAAGCGAAATTTTCCGTCATCAGCCTCCAGTTCAAACCGGATATAATTTGGCTGTGAGCCCCCTGCTAAGGATAGTGCTCTTAACGAGTTTAACACGTCGCCCAAAGGCGAGTATCGGGAAATGTCCACGAAGCTGAATTCGACGATCGAAGGCTGATCGAGCTCGACGCACATGGAAGCACATGGTTCGGAACCCGTAGCCAGAAACGAGTTCGAGGCTCCGGTGACACAAATTCCACTCGAGGTTGGATCTGTGTGGGGCTCTGACGCCGCTGAGACTGCGGCATCCATGGCAGGGTTGAGCTTCCTGTCTTCGGATGGCGCAATCTGCTCCGGATCTAAGGCCAGAGCAGTTACAGGTGCTATCTCCTGGGTATAGTCCGATGACAGATTTAAGTCATGTTCATCGTGGTGAAGGGGAGCGGCTGCCGTGGCCTCGAATTCGTCGAAGATCAAGTCTCCGCGGATATCTGAGACGTAGTTCAAGCTCCCGAATCTGACCTCACGGCCAAGGGTGTAGCTGTCGATCTGCTCCAGATGGCCAAGCGAGTTGCCCCGCAGTGCGAAGCCGCCGAACACGAAGATCTGTCCGGGAAGGAAGACTTCCCCTTGGACAGCATTGCGGTAGATGATTGAAGGAGCCATCAAACCTTTTGAGGACGGCACAGTGGAACTCTCAATGAAAGCACCAATGTCGGTGTCAAAACCGGCGGATCTTGGGTAGGGGGTCCTGAACTGTGCGTCTAAGGTCAATGGTAACAGGAGACGGGGGACACAATGTTTACCCAGGTTCGGGCCCTCTCTATGGAGGTAATACCCTACTTCCTGCTTGATTGATCTTGATGAATATGAGTATTACAAGAGTTGATCTACCACGAGATCGTAATGGCTAGAACCCTAGAAGTCTAGCCTGTATGACTATAATTGTATATCCTCTATGGACTAAGCCCTCCGGTTTATATAGACACCGGAGGGGACTAGGGTTACACGAAATCGGTTACAGAGAAGGGAATCTTCATATTTAGTCGCCAGCTTGCCTTCCACGCCAAGGAGAGTCCCATCCGGACACGGGTAAAAAGTCTTCGGTCTTTGTATCTTCACAACCTATTAGTCCGGCCCATGTCCAACAGACCGGACGCCCGAGGACCCCTTAGTCCAGGACTCCCTCAGTCGCTCCTCATGAGCAACCGGGGCCCTGAGCCTGAGGAGGCTCTGGGTGCTCGGGTGGTTCCTTGAGGACCGTCGCCATCTCCGCCAGGACTGCGTGATGCCTGGCCTCCTGAGCCGCCAGGATGCTCCGTAGATGACGCTGGTAGGTGACAGCCGCGTTCGGCAAGCCAAACGGCATGCGAACATAGCTGTGATGTGGACCCTCGCACTGGCCAGTGTGCAAAGGTCGGAAGTGCTCCTAAGATGCGGCCCTGTTGAGCCCTGGAATGTCGACGCAGACGCGCAGCCCGCCATCCTCGCCAGTGTAGCGACCCGACCTCAAACGGTCAAGTCTCTGTGCTTCAGTGTCATCCCTGGATCGGTAATGCTGACACACACAGTACTCGAAGGATTTATAACAGAGTAGCAATCACACACTTATTACATCGAATTCTCAAAAGAGAACTTATTACGATAAATATGGCTTAAGGCCATCTAATACGATAACAGCGGAAGGCTTGGAAGATAAAGTGAGTCCATCAACTCCAACGGCATAGCTGAGCTGCACGGCAACGACCTAACGAACCTTACTCCTCGTCTGAAAAGTCTGCAACGTAATACGTTGCAGCCCGAAAACGGGTCAGCACATGGAATATGCTGGCAATATAACACAGTAGAGCAAGAATAGAATAATGCTATCACTACATGCATATTTGGCTGGTGGAAAGCTCTATGGTTATAGTTTTTGCGAAAAGCCAATTTTTTCCTACAACAAAGGAATAGATTTTATTTAACTATCATGGTAGTTGGAACATCATTGGGAAGGTTCCTCCAACTCAATCCCAATTAAAGTAATTATCATCCCAACAATATTAATTTAGAGTGATGAGATACTTAGGATACTCCAAGTACTAGATACTCAAGATTGTCCATAACCGGGGACACAGCTAACCATGATTAGATTGTACACTCTGCAGAGGTTTGCGCACTTTTCCCCGCAAGACTCGATCGCCTCCGTTGGATTTCTCGCACTACATGGTGTTTGAGAAACGGATGACCGAGACACAGTCTTTCAGAAACATTAACTCTTTACTCCGGGCAGACCATACCAACCTACACCCCTCTACCTGCTGATCCACCTCTTCAAGAGCTCATGCAACTTACTCAACTATGCTAGAGCCCATAATAGCTTTTGGCTGCACACGGAAGTTTCTAGCATGAAATATCTCAGTTCCCTTTGAGCCTGGGTGGCGGACCCTAGGATGATCACACGGGTACTCCGGGATATCCTAGGACAACACTGGATTCTCCAGGTGCCCGACAAGCAATCCACCAAGATGTGTATTAAAGTTGCCACCTTAAGTTGAACCATTAATTAACAATCTCACATCTGTCATGGATTCACTCACCCAAACCACGTCTACGAGCATAGCATAGCAATATAAGCAATACGTAGAAGTAACTCCCAAGGTTTGAATATAACAGGGCAATAGGTTCTACCTCATCAACTACTTCCCAACCCACATGTTAATCATATCCTAACCATGTAGTGTTTGAGGATTGGAGCTAATGCATAAAAACTGGGTATGAAAAGAGTATGATCAATGTGTTACTTGCCTTGCTGACGATCCGCAAAACCTAGGGACTCGTAGTAGCACGCTTCGCACTCCGGAAATTCTATCGCAAACAAACAATAGCATACATAAGCAATCAAGCAAACAAGCACGGGTAAATCTCAAATAAGAAGAACTAACCAGAAAGTTCAACCTAAGAACTCCGGTTTGCAAAAAGAATCAAATCAAGCGGAGCAACGAAACTCAAACTGCGAAAGAAACAAGATCTATTTACTAATCTGGACTAAAGTCACATTTTACAGTACCAAAATCTTGTTCAAGTTGATTAAACAGAAAGAGGGTTTTGAGACGAAGATCTAGGCGCTTGAATCGCCTGATTCCGATAAACGAGCGAAAAGATAAACTGAAACAAAAATCGGATCAGAGATCGCGATCGAAAATAATCGCGGAAAATCCGAGAAAAAGAAAAACTGACGAACAGGCTAACGAACGAACGTTTGTTGTCTGTAACTAACGAGCCAAAACCGTTCGTTAAAACGAACGTACGGACGAACGTCCGCTAAATAAACTAAACCGAGAAAACCGGCGGACCGAACTAAAAAAACGAATTAGGGTTTAAAAAAACCCGGATCGGTTTTAAAATAAAACCAAACGGCGGCGGCGGCGGCGTATACCTCCGTCGAGGCTCCGGCGAGGTGGGGCTACGGCGGCGGGGTGCGCGGGCAGAGGCGGCGGCGCTGGCGGCGGGGTTCGGCGTGCGGCGGGGTTCGGTGGTGGTGGGGGGTCCGGGGCGGCGTATTTAAAGGAGGGGGTTGCTTGGAGGAGGGGGCAAGGCTGCGCGGGGAGGAGGTCCGGCCGGACTCGGCGTCGCAGGTGGCGGCGGTGTCCACTTCGGGGACGAGGCGGACGGTGCGGCTGGGCTGTTGGGCCGGCTCGGCTGGGCTTCGGCCTAGTCGGGCGCTGAGAAGATTTTTTTTTAATAAAAAAATAATTTCACCGAAACTTAAATGAATCCTAGAAAAATAAATAAAATTCTAAAAATGCCAAACCAAATTTTTACCGTCTAAATAAAATATTTAGAACAAGATGAACATTTTCTTGGCCCTAAAATGCAAATTTAAAAAATGTGCAATTTTTCTAATAGCAATAAACTCTGAATAAAATCCAATATTTGATTTTAATATTTTTCCTCCAATATTTCAATTATTTTGGAGAAGTCATATTATCTCCTCTCATATATTTTAATATGAAATATTTTCGGAGAGAAAAATAATTAAAACCAAAAATCCTCGTTTCAATATTTGATAGAATTCAAATATGAAAACAATGAAATCCCCAACTCTCTCCGAGGGTCCTTGAGTTGCTTAGGATTTCGAGGATCGTGAAACGAAATGTAGCAAAAAAATGATATGCATGAATGATCTATGTATAACATTCCAAATTGAAAATTTGGGATGTTACAGCCAGGATGGGGAGCTGCGCCGGGTGGTGGGCGGCGGTCACCGCGTATGGTCCTTGTTTCCTGAAGCCCCTGGATTTCCTGGGTGATGAACTCCTGAGCACCTGGCGCTCCTCGTCTTGTGCCCTCTTGGGGGAAACATGCAGCAAAGCACGCCTCCACATGGTGCCCGAGCGCCTCCGTCGTGACATTGGCTAGGTCTGAGGCCCTCTAGAAGAGAGCCCCTGAGCCCAGCCTGAGGTGGGCGCCGGGCGCGCCTTCCTATGCGAGGGAGGGAGGTGCCCCGGCTACGGGCGCAGACCCAGAAGTGGTACCACTGGAGACACCGCTTGCCTGAGGCGCTAGGTGGAGTAGCTGCTTCTTCTTCTTGGGGATGGCCTCGGGGGGGGGGGTATAGTGTGCCTTCGTTGTCGGGGTCTTCGATTGCTGCGGCTTGGAAGGCATGCTCAAGGGAGCACACCGCATCTCTCTCTTCACACAGAATCGTGATGATGCCGCCACTCCCCGGCATCTTGAGGACGTTGTAGCCATGGTGGGTCACCACCATGAACTTGGCCAATGCTGGATACCCAAGGATGGCGTTGTACGACAGACGGATGTGGGCGACATCAAAGTCAATGAGCTCGGTGCGGTAGTTGTCACGCTGGCCAAAGGTGACGGGGAGGCGGACCTACCCTATCAGGGTGGTGGAGCCGTCGATTACTCCTGAGAAAGGCTTGGTAGGCTGTAGCTGATCGTATGGCACTTGGAGACTGTCGAACGTCTTGACGGACAGGACATTAAGCTCTGCGCCACCGTCGACGAGGGTCTTGGTGACTTGGACGTTGCTGATGACGAGTGAGCAAAGCATCGGGAAGGCGCGAGCAGTGGCCGCGCACTTGAGCTCCGACAAGCTGAAGGTGATGGCGCACTTGGACCACCTGAGAGGGCACGTGGCCTCGAGCCTGGGAAGGGCTGCGTTCACCTCGCGAGCAAACTGCTTGAAGATGCGCTGGGAAGCTGGGGCCTGAGCACCGCCCAAGATGAAAGCGATAGCACGCGGCTCCTGGAAGCCCCCAACCCCCTCGTCCTGATGTTGGTCGTCGTTCCTTCTTGGCAGTGGTGGCAGCGGAGGAAGGCCAGGATTTCCCTGGGGGCGGTCCTCACAAGGCTGGTCCCTCCAGGCGCCCTCACAAGGCTAGTCCTGCCGGCGGTCCCCGCGAGGCTGGTCGCGCCACTCCTGACGGGGGCCGCGGTCGTCCCAGCGTCCTCCACTTCGTCCTCCTCCTTGGCCGTAGGCCTGGTGGTTGCGCTCAGGGCGTCGACTGAAGCATCCATCTCGAATGGCCCTGAGCTCTTGGCAGTCATTGGTGTTGTGGCTGTGTACGTTGTAGAAGGCGCAGAACGGACGGCTGCTCTTGGACGACTCGGGGTGGTCCCGGCCGCGCTTTGTATCTGGCTCCGCCGCGAGCACGGCTACCCCCTTGCGCTTCATGTCCTTGGCCTTGGCTTGCTTCTCTTCTAGGTCGGCAGCTGGGAGTTCGAGGAGGGAGAGGCGCCCTTCCTCAGCCCTCGCACACTTGGTCGCCATGTTGAACATCTCCAGAGTCGTGCATAGCTCCTCGTGGATGGCAAGCTCCTCCTTCATCTTGACGTCGCGGACACCATTAGAAAACACTGAAATGATGGCCTCGTCTGTCACCTTGGGGATCTTGAGGCGAACGTTGTTGAAGCGCTGGATACACTTCTGCAGGGTCTTCCCTGGCTCCTGCTTGATGCGGCGTAGGTCACCTGCGGCCAGCGGGCGGTCGCGAGTGCCCTTGAAGTTGGCGACGAAGTGGTCGCGCATCTCGCCCCAGGAGGAGATCGAACTCGGGGGCAGATTCAGGAGCCACGAGCGAGCACCATCTTTGAGAGCCATGGGAAACCAGTTCGCCATGACTTTTTCGTCGCCGTTGGCCGCCTCGATGCTCAGCTCGTACAGCTGCAAGTACTCCGCTGGGTCGGGGGTGTCTTCATAGCGCAGAGGCAGGTCTGGCTTGAACTTGCCTGGCCAAACGATGCTACGCAGCTCCGGGATGAAGGCATGGCAGCCTGCCGTAACCACCGGGGCCCGCCATGGGGGAGGAGCTTGGTCTTGGTGCCCGCGTACCGCTGCCGCAGGCGGCATGCGGTCTTGACGTGGTGGCGCCGGGAGCGCGGGAGCGTCTTCTCTCAGTCGGGGAACCTCTTGGCAGCTTATTTCTTCATGCACGGGCGCCCGGCGCGGCGGCTCACACCGAGGGGCCGTGCCTCTTGGTGCCAGGGTGCCGTCTTGGTGTGGAGGTGGTGGAGGCACTCCATGAGCTACATCGCCCGCAGCTAGTGGAGGGTGAGGCAGCGAGAGGGATGGTGTCGGGGAGCACCCAGCAGCACTGACGAGCTCGGCGATGCAGTCCGACCAGTCCTCGTAGAGGTCGTCGACCGGGCGGTAGCGTAGGAGCTCGCCTGCCATGAGCAGCACGGCCTGCGCGTCCATGGGCGCGTGATGAGCGTGGGACGATGAGCCGGCCGGAGTCAGCGACGGGGTGGTGGTGTGGCCGTCCCGCCGCACAGAGGGGTGCAGCGAGGACGCTTGCTGCTCGTTTCCCGCCGGGCCAGTGGTGGCGTTGGCAGCGGGTGACGGAGAACGACGGGGAGGCCCGCCGACAGGGGCTGTCTGAGCGACACGGGCGCCGAGGGCGACCCGACGCTCGGCGCGGGCTCGACGCGCGTCTGCCATGGATGCGGTGGAGCGTGGATCGACGGAAGGAAAGCTACAACGCACCCCTACCTGGCGCGCCAAATGTCGGATTACGGGTTCCGGCAAAACCCTTGAGGTTCGAACTCTAGGGTGCTGATATGTCTCCAACATATCTATAATTTTTGATTGTTCCATGCTATTATATTATCCATCTAGGATGTTTTATATGCATTTATATGATTTTTATATGATTTTTTGCGACTAATCTATTAACCTAGAGCCTAGTGCCAGTTTCTATTTTTTCCTTGTTTTTGAGTATCGTAGAAAAGGAATACCAAACGGAGTCCAATTGACGTGTCAATTTTTGATGATTTTTTATGGACCAAAAGAAGCCCCCAGAGTAAAAGAGTTGGTCCAGAAGAGTCCCGGGCTGTCCATGAGGGTGGGGGGGGGGGCGCGCCCTACCCCCTGGGCGTGGGGCCCTATCTCGTGGATGACTCGGAGACCCCCCTGGCGTGAGACCTATGCCAAAAATTCCTATAAATACAGAAACCTCCAAAAAATAACCTAGATCGGGAGTTCCGCCGCCGCAAGCCTCTGTAGCCACCAAAAACCAATCGGGACCCTGTTCCGGCACCCTGCCGGAGGGGGGATCCCTCACCAGTGGCCATCTTCATCATACCGGCGCTCTCCATGACGAGGAGGGAGTAGTTCACCCTCGGGGCTGAGGGTATGTACCAGTAGCTATGTGTTTGATCTCTCTCTCTCTCTCTCTCTCGTGTTCTTGATTTGGCACGATCTTGATGTATCGCGAGCTTTGCTATTATAGTTGGATCTTATGATGTTTCTCCCCCTCTACTCTCTTGTAATGGATTGAGTTTTCCCTTTGAAGTTATCTCATCGGATTGAGTCTTTAAGGATTCGAGAACACTTGATGTATGTCTTGCGTGGGATACCCGTGGTGACAATGGCGTATTCTATTGATTCACTATGTATGTTTTGGTGATCAACTTGCGGGTTCCGTGACCTTGGGAAGCTATGCATAGGGGTTGGCACACGTATTTGTCTTGGCTCTCTGGTAGAAACTTTGGGGCACTCTTTGAAGTACTTTGTGTTGGTTGAATAGATGAATCTGAGATTGTGTGATGCATATCGTATAATCAAACCCGCGGATACTTGAGGTGACATTGGAGTATCTAGGGGACATTAGGGTTTTGGTTTATTTGTGTCTTAAGGTGTTATTCTAGTACGAACTCTAGGATAGATCGAACGGAAAGAATAGCTTCGTGTTATTTTACTACGGACTCTTGAATAGATCGATCAGAAAGGATAACTTTGAGGTGGTTTCGTACCCTACAATAATCTCTTTGTTTGTTCTCTACTATTAGTGACTTTGGAGTGACTCTATGTTGCATGTTGAGGGATAATTATATGATTCAATTATGTTATTATTGTTGAGAGAACTTGCACTAGTGAAAGTATGAACCCTAGGCCTTATTTCAACGCATTGCAATACCGTTTTTGCTCACTTTATCATTAGTTACCTTGCTGTTTTTATATTTTCAGATTACAAAAACCTATATCTACCATCCATATTGCACTTGTATCACCATCTCTTCGCCGAACTAGTGCACCTATACAATTTACCATTGTATTGGGTGTGTTGGGGACACAAGAGACTCTTTGTTATTTGGTTGTAGGGTTGTTTGAGACAGACCATCTTCATCATACGCCTCCCACGGATTGATAAACCGTAGGTCATCCACTTGAGGGAAATTTGCTACTGTCCTACAAACCTCTGCACTTGGAGGCCCAACAACATCTACAAGAAGAAGGTTGTGTAGTAGACATCAGGTGTGCATGAAGTTCTCTCTCCCCCTAGATCACGCTCTCACCGCAATCTCAAAGCTCAACTCGCCGAACCTGAAGAACAAGGGACACAAGAGTTTATACTGGTTCGGCCACCGATGTGGTGTAATACCCTACTCCAGTGTGGTGTGGTGGATTGCCTAGTAGGCTTGGATGAACAAGTACAAGGGAAGAACTACCTCCTGCGGAGAGGTGTTCTTGAGCTCTGTCGGCGTTCTGGGAATGGGGGTCCCTAGACTTGCCTGCCTGTGGCCCACAGCGTGGCTAAACAAGCAAGCCGTATGGCCCATCTTCATCAACAAGGCATCCAAGACCCTCGCGAGGGTCCAAGCCTCGCGAGGCGGACGACGCAAGACCTCCTCTGGAGTGGCCGAGCCAGGCAGTCTCACGAGGAGCGGAGATATCAAGGCAGGGCAAACCTCACGAGGCTCTCGTGACGTGAGCCATGACGAATGGCGCCAGGCGGGCGCCAGCGCGCGCAGTTTCCTTATTTCCTCTTTGGTGCTAAGGAGGCCAGCGCAGGCGAAGAGTACCGAGGGATCAGGCCAAGGTTGCTATATTGGTGCAACGAGACCAAGACCAGGAGGACGGCAAGGCGGAGGTCATCCTGGAGCCCAAGACGGCGTCACCCCAGAGCTTTTCGCAGGCGAAGACCACTTTTGTCAGGATAGCTTGTACTAGCTGTCCCCCTTCAAATTCGCTCGCCGTTGTTGGCTCCCTTCCCACTCGATATTTGGGAAGAGGACCAGGGCCTATGTAAGTAGAGCTAGCCACCACAGTAGAGGCATATCATCTTAGCTTGATCCAACCCGATCGAGAGCCTACCCACAAGAACACCTCAACCTCAGGAGGCTGTTCTTCCCTTGTATTGTTCATCATCAGCCCAAGAGGCAATCCACCACCACCACACTAGAGTAGGGTATTACACCACAACGGTGGCCCGAACCAGTATAAACCTCGTGTCCTTCTGTGTTGCGAGTTTGTCAAGTTCGTCCGCGAGATCTTAGCGAGCTAGGGCGTAGATCGGTAGGAGGGAAAGACTTCGCGCGCACCCCAGTGTTCGAACCTTAAGGGTTTGCTGTAACCCCACATCCGACATTTGGCGCGCTAGGTAGGGGTGCGCCGGAGCTTCTTCTCCGCCAACCAACTCTCCGACGCTCCCCAGCCACGATGTCTGGCGACTCAAGGGCCGGCTCCGATCGCTGGGCAGCCTGGCCGGCCCGGGCAGCACCGCCTGCCCATGAAGATCTCGACCCCGCGCTCCGGGCGGTGCGGGCAGCGCGGCCAGGCGTCGTCCACCCTCACCCCATGACAGGTACGGGCCGCCGCAAGAGCAGCGAGCCATGCCGCAGCAACGGCGCCGCACTCACGGCGGGAGCAAGCAAACATGCGGGCAGCGCTCACCGTGGCAAGGGAGCTACTGTGGTGCAGGCTGATGGAAAGCGGCCGGGACACGCTGCTGGAACGTGTTGCCGAGCTGCTGGTTGCAACGGCGTCGGGAGCACCACCCTTCTGCTATCGACTTCCTCCCCAGGCCACTGCAGGGCCGCGCGGCGAACCTCACCACATCCGCGCGCAATCAACTACGCCCGGGGGCTTCATCAACATCAGCACGGCCAGCGGTGCAGGGGGCTCCGACCCCCCCCCCCCCCATGCCGCCTGCGACAAGCACGGGCGCAAGCGTCGCCCTCCATGGTCCCAGCCGGATGCCGTGCTGTCATCCCCAGGACGCCACCATGGGCCGAGCAACATGGAGCGTGGGGCACCACGGTGAGGTGTTCGGGGTGACGGCCCCGGAAGCCTACGTGCCCCGCATGATGGACCAAGGGTACGCACTAGAGGACGACCCTGGCTCGTTCATTGGAGAAGATTGGGGAGAGGGGGCGCTAGGAGTCGAAGCCTTCCAAGAACCAACAGAGAACCACGACGGTCACACCGGCAACGGCAACTACAGGGTACCACTAATCTCTCAGGAACAGGCTTATGCTAACCATGGTCTGCAGATGACTCAGGTTGCAGCGCCGATCGACGACCCTGGCACGGCAGCGTCCGTTCCAACAAGGGAGACACGCTGGGGGCCGCCGGGAGGAAGCCAGGAGCAAGGCTGTCACATCCCTAGTTCTGACAATGCCTAGTGCTAGCATCTGGTGTTGCATCATGTTTAAATTATCCAGAAACTTGAAATGGGGATGATTCAAAAACCCCAGCACCACCTAAACCAACTAGGGTTACTAAATAATTTTCTCAATGACCCAGAATGCCCTTTGGAAATGTTCATGATTTCTGATAAAGGTGAAAACCTCTGCCAAAAATGATGAATATATTTATAGGTCATTCCTGGATTTTTGAGTTAAATCATAATGTATTTGAATTGGAGCATTTGAATTCTACATATATTTTAGAATGCTCCAAATATTCTGGAATAATTTGTGGGCCTTTGGAATAAACCAACTAGTGCCCACAATTTGTCTCAGGAGTTTAAAAAATGAATTAGCATTTTTACTAATTCAAAACAGAGGAAAGAAATAGAAAACAGAAACAAATAAAAGAGAGAGAGGAAAGGACTGACCTGCCCTACCTGGCCCGTCCCTGTAGCCGGCCCAGCTCGCTGGCCCAGCCCACCTCCACCTCCCCTGTCGTCTTCCTCCCAGGCCAGTAGGCAGGGCGTGTGGCCGCCTTGCGCGCACACGCGCGCGCCACCTCCACCCTGCTCGCCTGCCTCCTCGACGGCCTGGACGCCTATGGTGTTGCCACGCAGACCCTTGGACCCCCTCGACCGCTCCCCTCTCTCCCCGCCTCGCCTCCCTCGCCCTCTCACCCGACCCGAGCGGAGCTCGTCGCCGCCGTTCGCTGCCACCGTGACCACCGTGGTCCTCTCGCCCCTTTCCCGTGTCCAAAAGCTCCATGACGACGTAAAGCTCCTCCACGCGGAAGATCCCAACCCCAAGAGCACCGTGGTGACGCCTTCGAGCTCGTCTTCCACCTCGGGCGCCACCGATCACCACCGTCGATTCGCGACGTCTGGCGCGACCCCGAGCCCACTGACCTTCTGCGCCGCCTCCCTGTGAGCTCCTCATATCTCCTCTTTGCTCGCCCCCTCCGTTCCCGTCCTCTAGCCATTTTTCCACAAGTGCCCGAAGCTCGGCTCCGCCGGCCATGATGCCGCCGTGGCCACTGTCACATAGAGCTGCAACCGAGCACATAGCAGTGCTCAGCGCAACGCCAGAAGCCCAAAACCCCCTCCAGCTGCTCATGCCGTGCTTCGCAACACCGAAACCGCCGAGACCCGAACTCCGTCCGCCGCATTCGTGCTCGCCGCCGTCGACTCAGAACACCCCAGCTCCTCCCGCTTGGCCTACTAGATGCGCGCGAGCCCCAGCTACGCGTAGGACCAAACCGCGGTCGATTTGGTCGACCGTGGGCAAATTCCGAGCACCTCCGCCGTCCCGGGCTTCACCGGCGACGAGCCGTGGACCAAATTCGGCGGGTTTGACCCTGCTTGACCGGGGTTTGACTTCCCCCCTGACCCACTGACGTGTGGGGCCAGCCCCTGTTAAAAGTTAGTTTAGTTTAAACCTAAACTTAATTAGGCACTGAGAGACAGACACGCGGGACCCACTGGTCAGGTTTGACCTGGACGGCGCCTGTTGACCTGCTGAGGTCAGCATGACGCAACGTTGACGCAGTAATAGATTTTCTGGACTTATTTTTATGCAGGAAATTCCAGAAAATGCCCAAAACTTCTAAAATTCATAGAAATTCAACCGTAACTCCAAATGAAACAAATTATATATGAAAAATGATCAGAAAAATCCAATCTATCCATCTGTACCATTTTCATGCATGTCAAACTAAGTTATACCTGCTGTATAGGTGAAAACATGATAATGACATTATAAATGCTAAATATGGAGTTTGCATATGAACCCTTAGTTCATATGGACCTCATTTAAACTGTTGCTAGATGCATTAGTGTAAATCATAACATTCTTGACATGTCATGACCATGCAACATATTGTCGCATTGCAATGATTGTGTCCTTCTCTGTTTGCCGGTAACCGTCCCCTCTCAGTAGACGTTGCTTCGACGATGCGATCGATGACACCGATGAAGAGCTATACTATCTTCGGAAGTGTCAGGCAAGCAAAACCCCGTTGTTCATTCCGATACAATCCCACTCTCTCGCTCCTGCTCTCTTTTACTGCATTAGGACAACAACGATTCATCTGTTACTTGCTGCGGTAGCTGAACCCCTTTATCCTCTGCATGACCTGTCATTGCCACAGTAAATAGATGAAACCCACTAGCATGAGTAGGAGTTGTTTGAGCCCTGATGTGCCTACTCATTCATGCTTGTTTGTCATGCCTGCTATTGCTTAGAGTTGAGTCAGGTCTGATTCATCGGGAATGAATTGGAATGTGGTGAACATGTCCTACTGTTGTGAGCTAAGTGTGTGAACACGATTTGGTAAAGGTAGCGGTGAGAGGCCATGTAGGAGTACATGGTGGGTTGTCTCATTGAAACCGTCCTCAGGAACTGAGTTCTGTGTTTGTGATCCATGAACAGTTACTACCACACATTGGGTTCCGGTAACTCGACCCCTCTCGACTTATTAATCAACTTGATCTCTATCCAGGAGTTGCAACTAGTTTCTGGTGTTTGTAGGTAGTGTTAGTAGTCTACCAAGTGGCACCCGGTACAGGTGGGCTTGGGACAGACTAGGCACACGTGGCCTGGTGTACCGAGTGGCACCCGGATGGTGGGCTCGGGAACCCTGCACACATCGTTTGGGGCCGTGAGCGACACCCCGGCCGGATCTCCTTGCGGATGGAACCCGAATAGGCGATAAACCTGGACTAGAGACTTGTGTGGTTAGTCAGGTCGTGGCCGACTCCCTCGCCAGGCTTCCGCTTGAAGGTTGCCGAGGTACACGACGTGTACATGGTGGTAAGTGGCGAGAGCGTGTGTGACGAAGTACACCCCTGCAGGGTTAATATGATCTATTCGAATAGCCGTGTCCGCGGTAAAGGACTTCTGGGTTGCCTGTACAGTTCATAGACAAGTGAAAGTGGATACTCTAAAATGCGCAAGATAAGCGTGAGTGCTATGGATGGCGTTCTCGTAGGGAGACGGAAGCGGATCCATAGTGGAGTATTGATATGGTGAATATGTGGACTCGTGTGCGCCACCTCAAAAGAGTTACTTGCAGTCGTAGTTCAGGATAGCCACCGAGTCAAAGCTGGCTTGCTGCAGTTAAACTCCACCACCCCCTTTGTTGATACCGATGCATATGTAGATAGTTCTGATGTAAGTCTTGCTGGGTACATTTGTACTCACGTTTGCTTATTTTATGTTTTGCAGAGAGACGTCAGTCTCGCTAGTAGTTCCGTGTGGACTTCGACGTTTAGCTTGATACCTCAGCTACGATCTTGTGCCCTCGGCAGGATCTGGTAGATAGTCAGGCTTCTCAGCCTTTTTCATTTATAGATGTCTATACTCAGACATGTTAAGCTTCCGCATGTGCTTTGACTTGTATGCTCTGAATGTTGGGTCATGAGACCCATGTTTGTATTACCTTGCTCCTCGGAGCCTAATGAATAAATACTCTGAGTCGTAGAGTCTTGTTGTGATGCCATGTTGTATTTGCACATATCGAGCATATTGTGTGTATGATTGAAATGCTTGGTATGTGTGGGATCCGACAACCTAGTTGTTTATCCTTGGTAGCCTCTCTTATGGGGAAATGTAGTCTTGTGCTTCCATGAGCCATAGTAGTCCGCTACAGCCCGGTTCACCGGAGTCCTGCTAGCCCAGCACTACTGCTCCGGAACACTTGACTGGCCGACATGTGATTCACTTCGTTCCTGTGTCTGTCCCTTCGGGGAAATGTCACACGGTGACATCCGGAGTCCTGCCTAGCCTGCTACAGCCCGGGTTCCCGGAGTCCTGTTAGCCCAGAGCTACAGCCCGGATTCGCACGCTACTGACCGACATGCTCGATGTTGATTCATGTATGCCTGTCCCCGTAAGTTAGTGCCACTTTGTGTTCACGACTAGTCATGTCGGCCCGGATTCTCTGTCATATGGATGCTAGCGACACTATCATATACGTGAGCCAAAAGGCGCAAACGGTCCCGGGCCATGGTAAGGCGACACCCGTGGGAGTACCGAGCGTGAGGCCGCAAAGTGATATGAGGTGTTACAGGCTAGATCGGTGTGACTTGGAATCGGGGTCCTGACAGCTTTGATAGCCTGTAACACCTCATATCACTTTGCCGCCTCACGCACGGTACTCCCACGGGTGTCGCCTTACCATGGCCCGGGACCGTTTGCGCCTTTTGGCTCACGTATATGACAATGTCGCTAGCATCCATATGACAGAGAACCCGGGCCGACATGGCTAGACGTGAACCTAGTCTAGTCTTCTGGTCTTCAAGTCTTCTCACCAGCGCGGAGCTAAGTGCTGCCACTAGGCGTGGGAGGGAGCCCCAGGGCCTGAGGCCGGCACCCCTGAGACTCCGGGGCGTGTACAGCCCCAACTCATTATTACATGAGAGTGTCACGGGCAGCGAGCTTCACAGGCACTGGGCCTTCTTCACAGGTACCGGCCTTGCTTCATATCGCCAGACGAGGGCCCCGCCTTGCGCCACCCTTGACCTCCTCTGAGCCGTCCGGTCACCAGGACGACACAAAGGAGGGAAAGAGGACGCCAGCGATTCCCTCGGCGACCACAAGTCCTCTGCCGGGGGAAGGGTTGTCGAGGCCTCCCCGGCAGAGGGCCTACCTCCGGGTGTCACTAGGCGTCGCGCGCCGCGGGGAGGGGCCTCTGTCGGGACCCCGATTCCAAGTCACATCGATCTAGCCGGTAACACCTCATATCACTTTGCGGCCTCACGCACGGTATTCCCACGGGTGTCGCCGTACCATGGCCCGGGATCGTTTGGGTCTTTTGGCTCACGTATATGATAGTGTCGCTAGCATCCATATGACAGAGAATCCGGGCCGACATGACTAGTCGTGAACCCAAAGTGGCACTAACTTATGGGGACAGGCATACATGAATCAACATCGAGCATGTCGGTCAGCAGCGTGCGAATCCGGGCTGTAGCTCTGGGCTAACAGGACTCCAGGAACCCGGGCTGTAGCAGGCTAGGCAGGACTCCGGATGTCACCGCGTGACATTTCCCCGAAGGGACAGACACAGGAACGAAGTGAATCACATGCCGGCCAGTCAATTGTTCCGGAGCAGTAGTGCTGGGCTAGTAGGACTCCGGTGAACCGGGCTGTAGCGGACTACTATGGCTCATGGAAGCACAAGACTACATTTCCCCATAAGAGAGGCTACCAAGGATAAACAACTAGGTTGTCGGATCCCACACATACCAAGCATTTCAATCATACACACAATATGCTCGATATGTGCAAATACAACATGGCATCAGAACAAGACTCTACGACTCAGAGTATTTATTCATTAGGCTCCGAGGAGCGAGGTAATACAAACATGGGTCTCATGACCCAACATTTAGAGCATACAAGTCAAAGCACATGCGGAAGCTTAACATGTCTGAGTACAGACATCTATAAATGAAAAAGGCTGAGAAGCCTGATTATCTACCAGATCCTTCCGAGGGCACAAGATCGTAGCTGAGGTATCAAGCTAAACGTCAAAGTCCACACGGAACTACTAGCGAGACTGACGTCTCTCTGCAAAACATAAAATAAGCAAACGTGATTACAAATGTACCCAGCAAGACTTACATCAGAACTATCTACATATGCATCGGTATCAACAAAGGGGGTGGTGGAGTTTAACTGCAGCAAGCCAGCTTTGACTCGGTGGCTATCCTGAACTACGACTGCAAGTAACTCTTTTGAGGTGGCGCACATGAGTCCACATATTCACCATATCAATACTCCACTATGGATCCGCTCCCGTCTCCCTACGAGAACGCCATCCATAGCACTCACGCTTATCTTGCGCATTTTAGAGTATCCACTTTCACTTGTCTATGAACTGTACAGGCAACCCAGAAGTCCTTTACCGCGGACACGGCTATTCGAATAGATCATATTAACCCTGCAGGGGTGTACTTCGTCACACACGCTCTCGCCACTTACCACCATGTACACGTCGTGTACCTCGGCAACCTTCAAGCGGAAGCCTGGCGAGGGAGTCGGCCACGACCTGACTAACCACACAAGTCTCTAGTCCAGGTTTATCGCCTATTCAGGTTCCATCCGCAAGGAGATCCGGCCGGGGTGTCGCTCACGGCCCCAAACGATGTGTGCAGGGTTCCCGAGCCCACCATCCGGGTGCCACTCGGTACACCAGGCCACGTGTGCCTAGTCTGTCCCAAGCCCACCTGTACCGGGTGCCACTTGGTAGACTACTAACACTACCTACAAACACCAGAAACTAGTTGCAACTCCTGGATAGAGATCAAGTTGATTAATAAGTCGAGAGGGGTCGAGTTACCGGAACCCAATGTGTGGTAGTAACTGTTCATGGATCACAAACACAGAACTCAGTTCCTGAGGACGGTTTCAATGAGACAACCCACCATGTACTCCTACATGGCCTCTCACCGCTACCTTTACCAAATCTTGTTCACACACTTAGCTCACAACAGTAGGACATGTTCACCACATTCCAATTCATTCCTGATGAATCAGACCTGACTCAACTCTAAGCAATAGCAGGCATGACAAACAAGCATGAATGAGTAGGCACATCAGGGCTCAAACAACTCCTACTCATGCTAGTGGGTTTCATCTATTTACTGTGGCAATGACAGGTCATGCAGAGGATAAAGGGGTTCAGCTACCGCAGCAAGTAACAGATGAATCGTTGTTGTCCTAATGCAGTAAAAGAGAGCAGGAGCGAGAGAGTGGGATTGTATCGGAATGAACAACGGGGTTTTGCTTGCCTGACACTTCCGAAGATAGTATAGCTCTTCATCGGTGTCATCGATCGCATCGTCGAAGCAACGTCTACTGAGAGGGGACGGTTACCGGCAAACAGAGAAGGACACAATCAATGCAATGCGACAATATGATGCATGGTCATGACATGTCAAGAATGTTATGATTTACACTAATGCATCTAGCAACAGTTTAAATGAGGTCCATATGAACTAAGGGTTCATATGCAAACTCCATATTTAGCATTTATAATGTCATTATCATGTTTTCACCTATACAGCAGGTATAACTTAGTTTGACATGCATGAAAATGGTACAGATGGATAGATTGGATTTTTCTGATCATTTTTCATATATAATGTGTTACATTTGGAGTTACGGTTGAATTTCTATGAATTTTAGAAGTTTTGGGCATTTTCTGGAATTTCCTGTATAAAAATAAGTCCAGAAAATCTATTACTGCGTCAGCGTTGCGTCAGGCTGACCTCAGCAGGTCAACAGGTGCCGTCCAGGTCAAACCTGACCAGTGGGTCCCGCGTGTTAGTCTCTCAGTGCCTAATTAAGTTTAGGTTTAAACTAAACTAACTTTTAACAGGGGCTGGCCCCACACGTCAGTGGGTCAGGGGGGAAGTCAAACCCCGGTCAAGCAGGGTCAAACCCGCCGGACTTGGTCCACGGCTCGTCGCCGGTGAAGCCCGGGACGGCGGAGGGGCTCGGAATTTTCCCACGGTCGACCAAATCGACCGCGGCTTGGTCCTACGCGTAGCTGGGGCTCGCGGGCATCTAGTAGGCCAAGCGGGAGGAGCTGGGGTGGTCTGAGTCGACGACGGCGAGCACGAATGCGGCAGCCGGTAAACCAAGGCAGAAAACTCGCATCAGGATTCACAAGTTCACGAGGACACAAACTCACATTGCAAGGGAAAGTAAAAAAATTGCAATTTGCTTACATGAGGGGCTCCCCCTCTCAAAATGCTCTTACAAGTTTTCCAAGGGCCATGCTCGAGTTTGTGCGCATGATAAAATGACAGGAGAACAATGGATCAGCCAGAAATGTCACTCGCTGCGTCACCCGCGGATGCGTCACTCGCGTCGTCATCGTCTTCATCAGCATCGTCGCCGCCATCGGCGACACCCCCGTCGCCGTCGTCAACCACGTCGCCTTCGTCTGCGGCGACCACCATCCCGTCATCCTCCGAAGTGAAGGCCCTGACCAACGCATCCACATTGTCCTCAACCCAACACGCTAGGTCGCCCCGGACAGCCATGGGTACGGGGGCGATGGCGGCGTCGAAATCAAAGTTGGGGCCGGCATTCAGGAGGTGGCTGAAGACACGGGAGAAAGCGCGCTCGAGCAGGCCACGCCCCCTTTCCTCCACATGCTGGCGAGCTCTGGCAGATCAAGCCTCCAGGCGCGTCAGCACCTCGGTGAAGAAGGTCAGGTGGCTGGCATAATCATTCGAGTGAGGGGTCGGCGCCTCCGCGTTGCAAATATGGCCCACGACGATATTGGCCCTGTTCCGGAGATCCTGAAGCATAGGGGCATGCTCGCGCTCCAGCGTTCGTCGCTGGAGCACCTCCTCCGTGTTTTGCCTCACGACGGCCTCTGCGTCATCAACCCACCTCCGGAGGGAACGCAGCTCGGCGCGGGCGGAGGCCAAGTCCGCCTGCGCCGTAACTAGGGCGGCGGCCGTGGCTTCCGCACGCCTCTCAGCCTCGTCCAACCTGGGCCTGAGGGCAGTGGCCCTGCCCTCATCCTCCACGCGCGCGAGCTTCGGCTTCAGGTCATACCTACCCTCTAGGTCCGCGCGAACCTTGGCCACCCGGCAGTTCACCTCCTCCTCAACTCCGGCCTCGCGAGCCCCGACGGCATCTTCTGCTTGAGTGACTTGAAGTTCCCTCGTCTCCAGTCGCTCGAGCTCAAGGCTGCGCTCCACAGCTTCCAGGGCCAGTGTCTCACTGTGCTTCCGGACCTCCTCGTCCTCCGCCGGCGTCCCCCGCAGTGATGCAAGAGCGGCCCTGCGCACCTCCACCTGCTGCTCGAGGGATGCGCTCCAGGCCTGGAGCTCCCACACATGTTCCTCCGCAGCCTCGCGACGGCGGTCAGCCTCGCGAGCCTCTTCCAAGGCTCGTGAGCGGGCTTCATGGGCGATCTCGAGGGACGCCTTGGCCTTCGCATTCTCAAGCTCGCGCTGGTAGCGACCAAGGTTGATGGCCACCCTCAGCTTGCGCCGCTCCTCCACCAGCCGGAGACCTTCGGCCTCAAGGCGCGAGTCAACACCCTCGAGCTCTTCACCAAGTCGGCTCATCGCGCCCATCGCCTCCTGGAAGAGCTCGTGGCGAACCATGCTCCACCCGTGCTCGAGCTCGAACGCTCGACCCTCCTTGTCCTCCACCTCGGGGGCTGCGGGCGGGGCACCAAGCGGCACGCCACCCCCCGGCAGGGGGCTGGGGGCTGGCGCCGCACCTGGCACCAGCCCATCCTCGCGAGAAGCCCAAGACGGCCGAGGCTCACTGCTCGAAGAGGAACCGAAGATCGAAGCCAGCCAGCCGCTGCCCATAAGCGAAGGAGGGGTCTTGGGCACGCCTGCCAAGCTCCACACCGAACCAGGGGGATGGAGCGACAGGGCCGCAGGTTCAGCACGCCAAGAAGGCAGGAGTGCCCCTTCAACCAACCCTGCTCCGGGGGCGACAAGCGGACTCGAAGCGCTCGAGGCCGGCGGAAGAGTTGAGGAAGAAGAAGGCCGTTTCTCAGGAGACTCAGCAACCCCGGTGGAAGGAGCCCTGAAAGACTGGCGTCAGAAGAAGGAAGCAGCGCGCAATAAGTTATGGCAGCAAGGTACTTACGCGTCAATGGCGATGTACTTTCGTCGCTTCAGCGGCCCGAAGACGCTGCTACCGCTAGGAGATCCTTTCCTCTTGCGGAGCTCACCGAAGTCCACACAAAGATGGCCAAAACGCTGGACGTGACGGCCGGTGCGCAGAGGGGCCGGAGAAGAGCCTGGAAGGATACCTTCAGAGGTGCCTGGTTGCGGCAAACAGCTGGGCACCATCTCACCACAACCTCCCGAGGCCCCTGGAGCCCTGGCTTCGGGAGCCGCATGCCGCGCCTCCTCAATAATCGGTGCCTCAGGCGGGGGGTCGCAGGCCCCCGAAGAAGACGCCCCAGGATCATCATTCGGTAGGCGTTCCTCAGGACTAGAGCCACCGGCCTCCTCCGGAACTCGCCCACCTGCACCGTCGCTTGGGGCGAGCTCGGCACCAGCGGGAAGGAAGGGAACCACGACGACAGGGTTCTCACAAGGCCCCTCCAGACCGATCGGCCGTGGCCCCCATTCATCAAAGGAAGGCATGTTCTCTACAAATTCATCCTTGTTCTTGCAGCGGTACAGCAAACAGTTCTTCCCAGGCAGTTCGGTCGGCAAAAGGACACCTGTCAGGACCTTGAGCACTGTTTGCCGCGTCCCGAGGAGGAGCCCGGACTCCTGAAACCTCATGTGGTCTTGGAGGCTGAGCAAGGTCCACATTGGGCGAGAATGGCGCTGAAGCGGAGTGACCCAGCATTGGACAAATTCCTTCACCACCATCGGCGCGGTTACGCCGCGATCTTTCAGCAACCTCAACCTGGACCAGACATTGGCAAGGCGGGGGCTCGTGAGCCGCTGATGGCTCCAGCCGGAGTTAGGAACAGCGGGACCCGACGGAGCCTGGAGCAGAGGAGTGAGCACACCGGCGTCGACGAACACCCATCGTGTCCGGAATTCGCTCATAGATGGAGGAAGCTCGAAGTCAATCCCCTCGCCCGCCGTCGCAGCCACGGATTGAAAGCTCACGCATCCTGAGCTTTGTTGAGGGTCGGTCAGATGCAATGAGAAGAAATGGCGAAGGAGGGCAACGGAAGGGGCTATGCCAGCCATGGCTTCGCACACGAAGGCGAAGACGGCAAGAAGGGTCACAGACTGAGGGTCGAGATGCAGCATGTGGATCTGATAATGCTCAAGCACCGCATTGAAGAAGGTGGAGAAGGGAGGAATCAAGCTAGCCTAGAGGGCATCTATGAAGATTGGGACCTCGGTGGCCGCCTGAGCCGTGCGAGTGCGAGATGCAGGCCAAGCCACCGTCTTCCCCCACTCATTGAAGCTGGAAGCAAGCATCGGGCGCACCTTGTCCATGGCCTCGTCGTTGAGCACCCGAGACCGGACGAGCGCCGGCGTGAAGGACGGAGGCGCAACTGACAGAGACAGAGGTCTCTTCCCCTTCTCAGCTTGTTTCGGCGCCATGGTGATGGAGCAGGCGGAGCGCAAGTCAGGTTGAAGAAGAGAAACAGAGTCTCGAGGAAACAGGGGAATTGGGGAAGCAAGGCGCAGGCTACGGAGGAATAGCTGTGTAGGCCGCAGGGGCCACATAGCCAGGCGGATTCAAAGGCAGCGTGGGGAAGCGGAGGCGCCCACGTCCAATCAACCGCCACGCGTCAACCGAGGCCGCAGGCTTTTGGGGCCCGCGGGGCTCCGAACTTGACCCTTGGCTTCGCCGCGAAGCCAAGCCCGAGCGCACCTTGGGCCCAGGGGCTACTGTCAGCATTCTGGGAACGGGGGTCCCCAGACTTGCCTGCCTGCGTCCCACAGCGTGGCTAAACAAGCAGGCCGTACGGCCCATCTTCATCAACAAGGCATCCAAGACCCTCGCGAGGGTCCAAGCCTCGCGAGGCGGACGACGCAAGACCTCCTCTGGAGTGGCCGAGCCAGGCAGGCTCACGAGGAGCGGAGATATCAAGGCGCAGAAAACCTCATGAGGCTCTCGTGACGTGAGCCATGACGAACAGCGCTAGGCGGGCGCCAGCGCGCGCAGTTTCCTTATTTCCTCTTTGGTGCTAAGGAGGCCAGCGCAGGCGAAGAGTACCGAGGGATCAGGCAAAGGTTCCTATATTGGTGCAACAAGACCAAGACCAGGAGGACGGCAAGGCGGAGGTCATCGTGGAGCCCAAGACGGCGTCACCCCAGAGCTTTTCGCAGGCGAATACCACTTTTGTCAGGATAGCTTGTACTAGCTGTCCCCCTTCAAATTCGCCCGCCATTGTTGGCTCCCTTTCTGCTCGATATTTGGGAAGAGGACTAGAGCCTATATAAGTAGGGCTAGCCACCATAGTAGAGGCATCTCATCTTAGCTTGATCCAACCCGATCGAGAGCCTACCCACAAGAACACCTCAACCTCAGGAGGCTGTTCTTCCCTTGTATTGTTCATCATCCGCCCAAGAGGCAATCCACCACCACCACACTGGAGTAGGGTATTACACCACAACGGTGGCCCAAACCAGTATAAACCTCATGTCCTTCTGTGTTGCGAGTTCGTCGAGTTTGTCCGCGAGATCTTAGCGAGATAGGGCGTAGATCGGTAGGAGGGAAAGTCTTCACGCGCACCCCAGTGTTCGAACCTTAAGGGTTTGCCAGAACCCCACATCCGACAATCTCGGTGAGCTTGTGTGTGCGGGAATGGTCCGAATGATCCCTTGGGGCCAAATCAGTTGCCCCCTACGGTGGTGGCTAGTCCTATTTATAGAGGCCCGGGTCCTCTTCCCAAATATTCGGCGGGAACTGGGAAGGGATCCCACAACGGCCAATTTGAAGGGGGACAGCTAGTACAAGCTATCCTGACAAAAGATGGTCTTCGCCTGCCAAAGGCTCTGGTGGTGACGCCGTCGTGGGCTCCGCGATGACCTCCGTCCTACCGTCCTGCTGGTCTTGGTCTCGTTGCACCGATATGGAAACCTTTGCCTGGCGCCTCGGGACTCCTCGCCTGCACCTGCTCCTTTAGCACCGAAGAGGAAACTAGTACTCTGCGCCCGTTGGCGCCCGCCTGGCCTTGGTCGTCATGTCTCACGTCACGGGAACCTCACTAGGTGCCCCTTGCCTTGATCTCTCCGCTCCTCGCAAGCCAGCCTAGTGAGGCCGCCCTTGAGAAGGTCTTGTGTCGTCCGCCTCGTGAGGCTCGGCCCCTCGCGAGGGTCTTGAGTGTTTGCTGGTGGAGATGGGCCATACAGGGACACTAGTGGAGCCACGCCGTGGGCCGCAGGCACGCAAGTCTGGGGACCCCCGTTCCCAGAACGCCGATAATTGTGATTTACTTGACGGTCTTGGCGTGCGGCTCGGTGTAGAGTGTTCGATGTCGGTGTACTTGAGCCGGAGATGGTGTCATCGGAATGTCGACTCGAGCGCCTCCGTCTTGAATATGATGAAGTGGTAGAAGAGCGGTTGACCAACACGGCACGAATCTCGTCCATTCTTGCATTGTTTTCTTGTCTTTGTTCGTCGAGCTTGTTGTTGAAGTAGTCTCTTGTACGTTGCTCAGAATGTCGCAAGTCGGTGGCGAGATTGTCGATGCGGTCGCTCAATGCTTGTTGTTCTTGATGCAATGCTCTTTGTGCACCGAATAGGTGGTTCTTGGTGACGTAGGTGTTCGGGTCCGCATCTTGCTCGATGAAGAGTGGGTTGGTAGAAGTAGTTGGCCTATCCATCATTTCAAGTAAATGGGTGAGTGGCAGAAAGGAAGAACAATTCCAAATGTACCTTGAACGATGTTGAGAATGGATCAAAGATCACTTAATGATGTAACAAGGAAATAGCACAATTGGTATTGTATCTTGTCAATCTCTCACACCTACACAAATAAAGCCTTTGGTGTAGCTTGGTTAGGATGGTGGCATAAAATTTGATACAAATGTAAGCAAGACTCAATAATGTTGGAAAAGATTCACAAATTTGTAAATGCAACAAGTAGACCAATAGCAAGATATGGTACACGAAAACACACACATGGGTAGATAGATGGGGTCGTGCAACCAACGAATGAGCCAAAATGTGGAATCCACGAAAATGCTCTTGTTTCACAAAGGTAGAGAGACGCTAGCTCGATTGCACAATAGGCGGATACGAGACTTGTGCACAACCTACTAAGCAAAATGCAATGACTTCTATCCCAAGTATGCTATATGTATGGTGTTCCGATGATATGATCCAAGATGATCGAGTATGACAATCTTTAGTATGATGCTATGGTTCTTGCTTAAAAGCTTTTTGCTTATTTTTTTCCTTTTGCTTAAAAGCTTGTTTGGCTCTTTCTCTTTTGAGCTCTTTCTTTGGCCTCTTATGCATGCAAAACTTCACAAACCAAGATAGCAATTGTGTATATGCTATGACAACCTTGTGACACAAAAGATGATACCAAGATATGTATACTGATATGATATGGTATGTATGCAATGGGAGCTATGATCACTAATGTGCACAAGTAACGTTGCCGGCAATACTCAATGACTAGTCTCGATAGGAAAGGTATGCAAAATGGGCTATAGGGTTATCAATGCAATGGAAAGGAGTAGACAAAGATGTCATCAAGGTTACCGTCCTTGCTTACGGTTGAGGGTGTCAAAATGGTGTCGTTGTCGATGACGAGTCCCTGATGAAGATAGGCGGTGGTGATGTCGATGTCGAACCGTCCCTAAGTTGCCGAAAAGCGTTAGGAAACGGAAATCGAAACTCAAATTCTCAAAGAAGAAAATGTGTCAAAATTTTCAGAGTTGGTAGCGGGTAAGAGATGGTGGTTGCGGAAAGCGGTGGTTGTATGCGGAAGTGTAAGTGGGAACACGGGAAAAATTTGGCGAAAGTTAGGCGGGAGTGAAGTGGTGGAGGAAATGGTGCTGCGGGAGGCCGTATGTCCGGGCTGCCGGGCCGGATGTCTGGGCGGCCGGATGTCCGGGCCTCCAAATCCGAGATGAACTCGATGAACTCGGCGGGGAAAAGGTAATTCCGGGGCAAAATTTGAGAGATTTCATGGGTGGAAATTGGGCAAAAGATGGGGAAAAGCTAGATCTACTTGCTACACACAAAATCCACGAATCAAATCCAACAAAACTTCATCACACCAACAAATCACCAAAAAAATGGGGCTATTTTTGGAGGGGAATTTTCGCAATTGGGACAAAATCAACAAAACAAGGCTAGAAAACAAAGGGGTAGGGCTCCAAATTCGTGATCAACCAAGGCTTATGATACCAAGATGATGTAGGGTGGAAACCCTATGACCGATCTTTCACGATTAGGAGAGGATCCTACAAAGAACACGAAGAACACGAGGGGAAACACTCAAATTAACGAGAACAATCACACATGTGCTAGATCCATGAACATAAAGAGTGATACAAGATCCAAACCAACAAAGGACGATACAAGAGGCGGTAGTTCTTCTCCGTGAGGGGGTCTTGAGGGATCTTACCATGAGGGGTCTTGAATCCACTTGGGGGATCTTCTCCGTAGAGGTCGCGATCTCCGATGGAGAAGGTATCAAGTGGATGAGCAAAGCTCTATCTCTCAAATGAGATAAACCTTTGCTAACCCTAAAAAGAGGGAGGAGAAGGGGTATATATAGTCTAAGGGGGCGAAGGGATACATGGGCCTCGGCCCTTTACTGTGCGCAGACAGGCGGAGCCGAACGCCCGGGAGTCGGGCGGGATGTCCGGGCCTTCATGAGGAGCCGGATGTCCGGGCTGGCGGGGTCTGGCTTCGGTGCTCTCTGGATAGGTGCTGTCCGGATTTCTGGGATGGGGGTCGGATGTCCGGCTGCTCACGACGGGCCGGATGTCTGGGGCCTGGGCCGGATGTTTGGGCTGGATTTCTGGGAGTCGGGCCGGATGTCCGAGCTGGGCTGGATGTCCGGGATTGGGCCGGATGTCCGGGCCATGTAGCCTTGATTGGAGGGCGGCGACTATGGATGATGCTCCAGGGGCCGGATGTCCGGGCCTTGTGGCCGGATGTCCGGGTCCTGGTGACTTCTTCGATTCCTTCCGTTGTTCCTCTTTATCCTTGTACTTGGGGACTTGTCCGTCTTCACGCGCATCTTCGAGAGGGCCTTCTTGGTACCTGATCATGCGCAACATTCTGGACTTAGGTAGTAACCATGTCTCGAGTGGATCATCCGGAATATCACTCAGGAAAGATGTCACCTCGGTCTCGAGGGCTCTAGCTCGTGCTTGTGTGATCGGTCCTCTTGGCACTTGGTTAGACGATGGTAGGTCCATGGGGATGACCATAGGATACTCCGCATCACTCCACCTGCTACTGTTCATCCACGGGCTACTGTTCATCCAGCCTCCACCGGCTACTATTCATAGAGCCTCCACATGGTCCTATTCATCCTCCCCCAACCGGGTGGGTGCGGCGACCTCCTCGGGGTCATGTTCATCCAGCGGCAACGGCCTACTACAACGGGGTCCTGTTCATCCAACCCCCACCGGAAATTGTTCATCCCCAACCAGCCAACCGGCTCGACTCACCACGTCTCGGCTCGTAATACGTACCATGCGCATGGTTGCAACAATCACTGTTCATTGAGAGGCAACCAACACCAGCTAGCTACATCTCGCATGGGGGCTCAATCGGCTTTAGTAACCAGCAATAGTGATCGATCACTCGGTTCAGTTAGCAGCAATAGCGGACGAATCGCTCGGGTTCAGTCAGCAGCGAATGAATCGCTCGGGTTCAGTTAACAGCCAAGGGATCGATCTCTCGGGGTTCAGTAACGTAGCTAAAAGTGTGATCGCTCGGGTTCAGTTAGATCCCAATGCCTTGCACACACACGCGTATGTGTACGAGAGAAGCGTGCAAACCTCCTTGCATCGCTCGACTCTGACCACCCACTATAACCGGGAACTCCCCAAATTTTTCCTCGCCCTCGCTTCTACCATGATTTTTTCCATCATGGACGGCCCAAAGAATGTCATGCACGTGCGTCCCCAGCCCGGCCAGGAAGAAAAGCCCATTTTCTATCATGATTGTTTGTCATAGAAGTAGGATCCCACCACATCTATGATGATACGTGCTTTTGTCACAATTATCATCACAGAAGTGTCATAAGCATGACAGGAAAAAATTCGTTCGGCCCAACTGTCACGGATGTGTCTTTTTTTTTGTAGTGGTAAATGTCGGATTTCCTAATTCCAAGTCAAGGCTGCAAAAGAAGCCATCTAAAGGAAACCAGGATGGACCCACTAAGTTGGATATCATCCTGGACAGGCCATGCCAGATACATGCCACTGTAGACAAGCCTGCTAACCACACCAACCGTAACTGTTGGGTGATTAAGCAAGCCGGCAAGCCCACAACCGAAGACATAGGCAAAAAAACCGCAGCGGGGACGATGAGGAATCTTGCAGGCCGAACAATGGAGGCCCGAAACAATTCCCTCCGGTGGTTAAAAGAGTGAATATGATCTATGCCACTCATATACCCAAGATGGAGAGGCAACGCGAACTTCAGGATGTCTGGCCCATAGAGCCGGCAGCCCCAAAATGCAACCCATGGTCGGCATTTCCGATCACCTTTGATCGCAAGGACCACCCGACCAGTATCAGTCACAGAGGGTCGGCGGCTTTGGTCCTCGATCCAATTATTGATGGCTACCACCTTACTAGAGTCCTCATGGAAGGAGGCAGCAGCCTCAACCTGATCTATGAAGATACAGTCCGGAAAATGGGCATTAACCCATCAAGGATCAATCCCAGTAATACCACCTTCAAGGGGGTCATCCCCGGCATTGAAGCCTGCTGCTCGAGCACCCTCACTTTGGAAGTAGTATTCGCTCTCCGGATAATTTCCGGAGCGAAGACTTGATCTTCAACATCACCCCCATCCGTAGCGGCTATCATGCCCTCCTAGGCTGAACTGCGTTCGCTCATTTCGACGCCATCCCCCACTATGCCTACCTCAAACTAAAGACGCCCGGGCCAAGAGGCGTCATCACAATCAATAGTAACACAGAGCGCTCTCTTCAGACAGATGAACATACCACGGCCTTAGCGGCCGAATACGAGGACCGAAGTGTCATCCCGCCAACAAGGTGCAAGAGGCAAAAAAGCGGGCACGGGCCCTATCTCCAGCCAAGGGACCTCCCGGCGTCCGGTGCACATAGGAACATGCCCTCATAGCTTGCCCAATCGAGGGACACACTACGTGCCTCGATATCACAATTTCGCGCTAAAAATACTGTGGGCAGCTATGGGGCTTAGTCACCAGGAGGTCAGTTTGACCATATGACGGCTCAATGCGTCTTCAGGAGACAAGCAGGTACCATCTATGACCTATGCGCCGTCAAGCCACACCAAGGTAGCAACCTCTCAAGGACTCCCTATCAAGGACCCGTCACCGGACAACCATCCAACAAGGTTGTCTCTCTTAGCACAGGCAAAGGCGCAGACGTGCAGTAGGGCACAGTTTGGGCGTTCACCCACACATTAAGGCCCTGCGTAAACCTTCCATCTGTAGATTTATCTTTTTTCTTTCCCGAAGCCATGTTCGGTGTTTCTTAGTGTATGGCTAGACGTTATGAGCTAATTGGAAATAAAGCAAACCTTTTGCAGTTCTTCTACAGTCGCTTATGCGACACTTTTTCCCTGATTGTTCATGTTCGCTCTTCGAATCTGCATCAATCAAGTATTACGATCTTCGGATTTCATTTATACACCAGTTATTAGACTAGGGGCTTGTCCTAGACACTCACCCTATACATTAAAGACCGACACCTTTTTTTACTATGTTGTGTGTCTCGGATACTGCATTATATGCACTGGTTCCGAATTATGTCTTGGGTCAATAGTTGGGTTGCCCTGTGATGCGGCTTGAAGCTACGTCGGTATTTCCCCAAAGATGAAGGGATGATGCAGCACAGCGACGGTAGGTATTTCCCTTAGTATGAAACCAAAGTTATCGAACCAGTAGGAGAACCAAGCAACAATACGTAAATGGTACCTGCACACCAATAACAAATACTCACAACCCGACGTATTAAAGGGGTTGTCAATCCCTTTCGGGTAACGACGCCAGAAATTAGCAAACGAACGTGAATAAATTGTAGTAGATTGATAGATCGAACGCCAAATAAAATAAATAAGAATAAATTGCAGCAAGATATTTTTGTATTTTTGGTTTAATAGATCTGAAATAAAAGCAAAGGAAATTAGATCGCAAAGGCAAATAATATGAGAAAGAGACCCGGGGGCCGTAGGTTTCACTAGTGGCTTCTCTCGAGAAAAATAGCAAACGGTGGGTAAAATTTTTACTGTTGGGCAATTGATAGAACTTCAAATAATCATGACGATATCTAGGAAATGATCATTATATAGGCATCACGTCCAAGATTAGTAGACCGACTCCTGCCTGCATCTACTACTATTACTCCACACATCGACCGCCATCCAGCATGCATCTAGTGTATTAAGTTCATGGAGAAACAGAGTAATGCAATAAGAACGATGACATGATGTAGACAAGATCTATTTATGTAGAAATAGACCCCATCGTTTTATCCTTAGTAGCAACGATACAAACGTGTCGGTTCCCCTTCTGTCACTAGGATCAAGCACCGTAAGATCGAACCCACTACAAAGCACCTCTTCCCATTGCAAGATAAATAGATCAAGTTGGCCAAACAAAACCCAAATGTCGGAGAAGAAATACGAGGCTATAAGCAATCATGCATATAAGAGATCAAAGAAACTCAATTAACTTTCATGGATAAAAAGATAGATCTGATCATAAACTCAAAGTTCATCCGATCCCAACAAACACACCGCAAAAAGAGTTACATCGTATGGATCTCCAAGAGACCATTGTATTGAGAATCAAATGAGAGAGAGGAAGCCATCTAGCTACTAACTATGGACCCGAAGGTCTACAAAGAACTACTCACGGATCATTGGAGAGGCACCAATGGAAGTGGTGAACCCCTCCGTGATGGTGTCAAGATTGGATCTGGTGGTTGTGGACTCTACGATGGCTGGAATTGATTTTCGTCGACTCCCCTAGGGTTTATGGAATATTGGGGTATTTATAGAGTAAAGAGGCGGTCCGGGGGGCACCCAAGGTGGGCACAACCCACCAGGGCGCACCTGGGCGGGCTGTGCTCCCCTCGGAGCAGCCCCCACGTGCTTCTTCGGCCCATTGGTTGTCTTCTAGTCCAAAAAAATTCCACAAAAAGTTTCGCTGCGTTTGGACTCCGTTTGGTATTGATTTCCTGCGATGTGAAAAACATGCAAAAAACAGCAACTGGCACTTGGCACTATGTCAATAGGTTAGTACCAAAAATTGATATAAAATGACTATAAATGATTATAAAACATCCAAGATTGATAATATAACAGCATGGAACAATAAAAAATTATAGATACATTGGAGACGTATCAGCATCCCCAAGCTTAATTCCTGCTCGTCCTCGAGTTGGTAAATGATAAAAATAGAATTTTTGATGTGGAATGCTACCTAACATGTCATATCATATTCTTTTCTTTATAGCATGGACATTTGGACTTTTATATTGTTCAAAGCAATAGTCTAGTTTTGACATGATAACTTAAATACTCAAGCATATCAGCAAGCAACCATGTCTTTCAAAATATTAACGCTAAAATAAGTTATCCCTAGCCCATCATGCTCAATCATTGAACCATTCATGAAACACACTCTTATATTAACTACACCCAATGCTCAAGTACGATCATAGTGCCCCCTAGTTGGTGCTTTTATAAAAGAAGATGGAGACTCAAATTCAAAAATAAAAATTACATAAAGTAAAAGAAAGGCCCTTCGCGGAGGGAAGTAGGGATTTGTAGAGGTGCCAGAGCTCAAAGCGAAAATTGAGAGATAAAAACATTTTGGGAGGCATACTTTTCCCACCAACGAAAATGACTTAGAGTACCCAACACTTTCCATGCTAGATATATCATAGGCGGTTCCCAAACAAAAATTTCCACCATACATTTAGTTTCCATGGCTAACCGTATCCACGGGTGCCTTCCATACCAACACTTCCCAAGGAATTTATTATTTGACAACATAAAGTAAATTCATTATTCATTTCGGGACTAGGCATCCCTAATACCTTTGCCTTACTCTCGTGCAATGACAAGTGAATAAACATTCATCGTGAGAATAACACATCTAGCATGGAAAATATTAGCCACCCCTCACCGCCTCGCGAGCGGTACGAGCACACAAAAGATAAATTTATTTTGAATATTAGAGATGGCACATACAAATTTGCTAAGAACGGCGAAAGAATATCGCATCCAAGAAAACCATAGAATCATCAAAACAAGCACACAACACAAAGAAAACAGAATCTGTCAAAAACAGAATAGTCTGTAGTAATCTGAATATTTCGAATACTTATGAAACTCAAAAAATTCTGAAACAATTAGGACCACATGAGAAATTTGTATATTAATCCTCTTCAAAAAGAATTGGCATTTTATCACACTCTGGTTAAAAATGAGAATTGTTTTCGTGAGCAGAAAAATTTCTGTTTTTCAGCAGGATCAAATAACTATCACCCAAGAAGATCCTAAAGGCTTTACTTGGCATAAACACTAATTAAAACACAAGAAACACAATCATAACAGTAGCATAATTGTGCTAACACTCAAGAACAGAAAGCAAAAAGCAAAAATAAATTTTATTCATTGGGTTGCCTCCCAAGAAGCGCTATAGTTTTATGCCCTTAGCTAGGCATAATGCAAAGATTTGTCATCCTTCTTTTTAATTTTTTTAGAAGTGGTTTCATCATGGGGTTTTGTAAAAACAACATAAAACATATTGTCCATAGAAACCTTATCATTATTATGTTGCCCATTATCATAACCGCGTTGATTTCCGGCGACAATCCAAGAGTAATGTTGGTTAACATTATTGAAAACTTGTTGGATTACATCTAGAATCTGGACTTCCTGTTTAAGATTCTCATCAAAGATTTTATTATCCCCAAGCAAATGTCTCAACGCATAACCTCTATTGCAAATAATTTCATCTATCACAGGCTTTTCATGATTCATACCATAAAATTCAAAGATTTCCCTAGCTTCTCGTATTATGTAGTCAAATTCATTCATAAGAACGAGAGTGGCCAACTTTTTAGCTTTGGGGTTCTTTATGACGGGAAGCTCAAAAAAATCTTTGCAAAGTAGGATGAGTACGGATAAATTTGCTTTCAAGTTTCAGAACTAGCGCTGAAATAGCATCCGCATAAGATCTAGTGGTCCTAAGTATAGGAGCATCATGAAGACTTAGATTTCCCACACAATGAAAAATTCTTGGATACGTTCCTTTCCCATAACATTCCCTTGCCCCAAGATAGAAGTTTTAGCATCCAGATTGCCCGTACATCCAATTTTAGGAGTTATGCCATCATCTGTTGGTGCCATACTGAAATCACTCATGATTGCAAGCAAAGGATAGATCTGAAGAGAAAACGGCGAACGAGAAAGAGGCCGAATAAAAACGGCAAATTTTTGTGAAGTGGGGGAGAGGAAAACGAGAGGCAAATGGCAAATAATGTAAATTGCGAGGAGATGATATTTGTGATTAGGAACCAGGTATATGTTGAAGATCCTCCCCGGCAACGGCGCCAGAAATTCCTTTTGATGCGGCTTGAAGCTATGTCGGTATTTCCCCAAAGAGGAAGGGATGATGCAGCATAGCGACGGTACGTATTTCCATCAGTGATGAAACCAAGGTTATCGAACTAGTACGAGAACCAAGCAACAATACGTAAACGGTACCAGCACACAAATAACAAATACTCGCAACCCGACGTATTAAAGGGGTTGTCAATCCCTTTCGGGTAACGGCGCTAGAAATTGGCAAACGGACGTGAATAAATTGTAGTAGAATTGTAGATAGAACGCCAAATAAAATAAATAAGAATAAATTGCAGCAAGGTATTTTTGTATTTTTGGTTTAATAGATCTGAAAATAAAAGAAAAGGAAAATAGATCGCAAAGGCAAATAAAATGAGAAAGATACCCGGGGGCCGTAGGTTTCACTAGTGGCTTCTCTCGAGAAAAATACCAAATGGTGGGTAAACAAATTACAATTGGGCAATTGATAGAACTTCAAATAATCATTACGATATCCAGGCAATGATCATTATATAGGCATCACGTCCAAGATTAGTAGACCGACTCCTGCCTGCATCTACTACTATTACTCCACACATCGACCACTATCCATCATGCATCTAGTGTTTAAGTTCATGGAGAAACGGAGTAATGCAATAAGAACGATGACATGATGTAGACAATATCTATTTATGTAGAAATAGACCTCATCATTTTATCCTTAGTAGCAACGATACATACATGTCGGTTCCCCTTCTGTCACTAGGATCACGCACCATATGATCAAACCCACTATAAGGCACCTCTTCCCATTGCAAGATAAATAGATCAAGTTGGCCAAACAAAACCCAAATATTAGAGAAGAAATACGAGGCTATAGGCAATCATGCATATAAGAGATCAAAGAAACTCAAATAACTTTCATAGATGAAAAGATAGATCTGATCATAAACTCAAAGTTCATCCGATCCCAACAAACACACCGCAAAAAGAGTTACATTATATGGATCTCCAGGAGACCATTGTATTGAGAATCAAACGAGAGAGAGGAAGCCATCTAGCTACTAATTACGGACCCGAAGGTCTATAAAGAACTACGCACGCATCATTGGAGAGGCACCAATGGAAGTGCTGAACCCCTCTGTGATGGTGTCTAGATTGGATCTGGTGGTTCTGGACTCTGTGGCGGCTGGAATTGATTTTCTTCGACTACCCTAGGGTTTCTTCTATATTGGGGGTACTTATAGAGTAAAGAGGTGGTCCGGGGGGCAGCCGAGGTGGGCACAACCCACCAGGGCGTGCCTGGGCCTCTAGGCAGGCCCTGGTGAATTGTGCTCCCCTCGGAGCAGCCCCCAGGTGCTTCTTCGACCCATTGGTGTCTTCTGGTCCAAAAAAATCCACAAAAAGTTTCACTGCCTTCGGACTCCGTTTGGTATTGATTTCCTGCGATGTAAAAAACAGCAACTGACACTTGGCACTATGTCAATAGGTTAGTACCAAAAAATGATACAAAATGGCTATAAAATGATTATAGAACATCCAAGATTGATAATATAACAGCATGGAACAATCAAAAATTATAGATACGCTGGAGACGTATCACCCTGCTCCTGTGCTTACCTTCTTACATTCCGCATGTTCGGCTAAGAAGGTAAAGGGAGAACCACTGCGACTGTACTTCCGCCTAGCTTGGTTAAGTACCTCAGTGGAGAAAGCCGAAAACTGACTGTCATAATAGGCGAGAACTGGTCAGCAATCAGATGACTAGTATTCGAACCTAAAATCATTAGCGATTGAACCGTGTACTATGAAGGATTCATCTTTGAACAGATCAAGTGAGTAGTGCTCGGCCCTAAGGTTCGCCCAACACCTCACCACACCGGGGTTGGTCACCAGCCCCCACAGTCAAGTTCCTGTGGATAAGTGAAGGTAATAAAGCCGGATAGTCCGATTACCTTGTTCCCCTCCTGCAGTACCGCCTCCGGGCACCGAGACGTTTGCTAAGGGTTATAGTGCGTAGGATGGAACACCATTCGTAGCATCTACGTGGGGGCCTGAAGCCGACGACAGGTAACTTTCAGTATAAAAAGGGCCGCACAGGAGTCAAAATTAAACATCAAGCACACACAAGTATGGTAAACCATACAAAATACCACTCGCTCATAAAGCGTAAAGGTTTCATCACAAGTTCGCATATCAACAATTAACTACTCAAGGAGTACATCCTTGGAACATTGCGCCTCCACATTCCGAGCATCATCCATTACGGCAGCAAAATACTGCTCTGGGCGCCTATGCTCCTTCCCAGCTGGCAGAGGACCAGTGGCCATATTGATGGGCTTGACTTTCGGCCAATGCACCATTGTCTTTGCAAATTCCATCTGTGCCCCCTCAATACACACCGAACGCTTAACAGCATCGATCCGGGCAAACGAGTCACACTGTTAGTGTTCTGGGAACCAGGGTACCAAGACTTGCCTGCCTGTGGCCCACGGCGTGGCTCCATCGAAGGCCTGGTATGGCCCATCTACAAGACCGCCAAGACAAGACCATCATGAGGTGAACGACACCAAGACCTCCTGAGGGAGCTGCCTCCCCAGGCGGCCTCCCGAGGAGCAGAGATTTCTATGCAGGTACCCAACCTCATGAGGTTGCGATGATGCAAGCCATGACGACCAAGGCAGGTGGGCGCCAGCGGGCATAGAGGAGGTAGTTTCCGCTTTGGTTCTAAGGAGGCAAGGACAGGCGTGGGTTCCCGGGGAATCTGGCAAAGGTTTCCATTCCAGTGCAACAAGACCAAGACCACCAGCACGGCAGGATGGATGTCATCACCGAGCCCACCGCCGTGTCACGACCAGAAGCTTTGCAGGCGAAGACCACCTTTCGTCAGGATAAGATGTACTACTTGTCCCCTTTCAAATTGGCCACTGTCGGAACCCTTCCCGCATACGTTTTGAGGGAAGAGGACCGAGGCCACTATAAGTATAGGTTAGCCACCAACATAGAAGGGGTCGACTCATTCCCTCACCCCCGAACCTCGCAAGGTTGTTCATCCCTTGTACTAGTTCATCCTCAGCCCCTCGTGAGGCCAATCCACCACAAAGCAGGAGTAGGGTCTTACACCGCAAGGTGGCCCGAACCTGGGTAACTGTCGTGTTCATATTCTTCCTTGTTCATGTGAATCAAGCTAGGCCACGGGCCGACGGGCTGGTAGGTTGGATAGGTTGAGTTCTTCACACACACTCCAGAGTTCGAACCTTTCTTGGGTCTGCTGAGCCCTGAATCCGACATTTGGCGAGCTAGGTAGGGGCGTGTAGAAGCTCGGCCTCTTCGTCGATCGTGCTCGGCACACGACTCACGGTTCCCATGGCCGATGTTGTCCCACCCGTCAGGCCGCCGTGCGTTTTCGGAGGCGCCGCGGGCCTCCGGACCTTTACCCCGGGCCTCCGGTGGGTGCAGTGGCCACAGAGGTTCAGGTCGGCGCTGCCCCCGCGATACGATGGCACGGCGGACCCTAGGAGTTCCTTCGGCTGTACGCGCAGGCCATATGGGCCGCGGGCGGCGACGACAAAGTCATAGCGAACTGGCTCCCTATGGCTCTCACGGGCGTGCCGCGTTCCTAGATGCTCAACCAACCAGAGTCTTCGGTAGCCTCCTGGGAGGAGCTGCGTGACCTGTTCATCGCGCACTTTGCGGCACCGACGCCCCATGCTATTGCGGCCATTCTTGGCAGGTCGCAGTCGCCAGCCTCAAGCCGCCATGTCAAGCAGCTCTTTCGGCATGTGAGGGCCACCCAGCCGTGGCAGGGGGCTCCTCCAGGCCGGCGGCGCCTGAGACTGACATCACCTTTGACTCCGGGGATCACCCCAAGATTACAGTCGGAGCCGGCGCGCTCCCCATGCTGTGCACGCCTACCATCAACAGCGTTGCGGTCACCAGGCCTCAATGTCTTCTCTGTGGAAGCCTTTGACCCGCTCCAAGTGCCTTACGACCAGCTCGCCCCCACCAAGCCCTTCTCAGGGGTGGTCGACGGATCCATCGTTCCCCTGGGGCAGATCCGCCTCCCTGTCACCTTCGGCACGTGCTACAACTACCGCATCGAGCTCACCGACTTCGACGTCGCCCGCATCGGGCTCCCGTACAATGCCATCCTTGGGTACCCGGCCCTTGCCAATTCATGGCAGCGACGCACCCCGGCTACAACGTCATCAAGATGCCTAGGAGCAGCGGCATCCTCACTATGGTGGGAGACACCAGGGATGCACTCCTGGCCCTCAAGCTTGCTTTCAAGGCTGCGGCGGCTGCGCGGCCAGACGCTGAGGACGCTCCAAAGATCCCGGAGGCTGCACCCGTGAAGAAGAAGCAATTGTTCTGCCAAGACCAAGCCGAGACGAAGCAAGTGCCCATCAACGACGGAGGATCAGGCCCCCATGTTCACCATAGGCGCTAGCCTCCCCCCAGGACAAGAAGGTCGGTTTCCTCCATGCGAACAGGGTTGTGTTTGCATGGGAGGCAACGGATCTGATTGACATTCTGCGGGATGCCATCAAACACCACTTGATGGTGTGCCCCGGCGCGCGTCCAGTGAAGTAGAAGGCCCGGCGGCAGGCTCAGGAAAAGCGGTCATTCATTGTCCAGGAGGTCCGCAAGCTGCAAGAAGCCGGCGTCATTCGGGAGGTCTGACACCCAGATTGGCTGGCCAACCCAGTCATCGTCCCCAAGAAGCGCGAATAGGAGCACATGTGCATCGACTTCACGAGTCTCAATAAAGCTTGTCCTCAGGACCCTTTCCCTCTTCCGCGCATCGATCAGATCGTTGATTCCACTTCCGAGTGTGACCTGTTGTGCTTCTTGGACGCCTTCTCAGGACACCACCAGATTAAGATGGCGGTGCAGGACGTCGAGAAGACAGCTTTCCTCTCCCCATGCGGGGTATACTTCTACACCTTCATGCCCTTTGGACTGCGAAATGTTGGCGCGACCTTTCAATGACTGATGCACATCGCTCTAGGTCGGTGATACGTCTCCAACGTATCTATAATTTATGAAGTATTCATGCTATTATATTATCCATCTTGGATGTTTAATGGGCTTTACTATGCACTTTTATATTATTTTTGGGACTAACCTATTGACCCAGAGCCCAGTGCCAGTTTCTGTTTTTTCCCTTGTTTCAGTGTTTCGTAGAAAAGGAATATCAAACAGAGTCCAAACGGATGAAACCTTCGGGAGCGTGATTTTTGGAACGAACGTGATCCAGGAGACTTGGAGTTGAAGTCAGGGAAGCTTCGAGGTGGCCACGAGGCATGGAGGCGCGCCCCCACCCTCGGGGGCCCCTCGTGGCTCCCCTGATCGACTTCTTTCGCCTATATATATCCATATACCCTAAAAACATCACAGAGCACAATAGATTAGGAGTTCTGCCACCGCAAGCCTCTGTAGCCACCAAAAACCAATCGGGACCCTGTTCCGGCACCCTGCCGGAGGGGGGATCCCTCACCGGTGGCCATCTTCATCATCCCGGCGCTCTCCATGATGAGGAGGGAGTAGTTCACCCTCGGGGCTGAGGGTATTTACCAGTAGCTATGTGTTTGATCTCTCTCTCTCGTGTTCTTGAGGTGGTACGATCTTGATGTATCGCGAGCTTTGCTATTATAGTTGGATCTTATGATGTTTCTCCCCCTCTACTCTCTTGTAATGGATTGAGTTTTCCCTTTGAAGTTATCTTATCGGATTGAGTCTTTAAGGATTTGAGAACACTTGATGTATGTCTTGCATGTGCTTATCTGTGGTGACAATGGGATATTCATGTGATCTACGTGATGTATGTTTTGGTGATCAACTTGCGGGTTCAGTGACCTTGTGAACTTATGCATAGGGGTTGGCACACGTTTTCGTCTTGACTCTCCGGTAGAAACTTTGGGGCACTCTTTGAAGTTCTTTGTGTTGGTTGAATAGATGAATCTGAGATTGTGTGATGCATATCGTATAATCATACCCACGGATACTCGAGGTGACATTGGAGTATCTAGGTGAGATTAGGGTTTTGGTTGATTTGTATCTTAAGGTGTTATTCTAGTACGAACTCTATGATAGATCGAGCGGAAAGAATAGCTTCGTGTTATTTTACTACGGACTCTTGAATAGATCGATCAGAAAGGATAACTTTGAGGTGGTTTCGTACCCTACAATAATCTCTTCGTTTGTTCTCCGCTATTAGTGACTTTGGAGTGACTCTTTGTTGCATGTTGAGGGATAGTTATATGATCCAATTATGTTACTATTGTTGAGAGAACTTGCACTAGTGAAAGTATGAACCTTAGGCCTTGTTTCCTAGCATTGCAATACCGTTTACGCTCACTTTTATCGCTTGCTATCTTGCTGTTTTTATATTTTCAGATTATAAAAACCTATATCTACCACCCATATTGCACTTGTATCACCATCTCTTCGCCGAACTAGTGCACCTATACAATTTACCATTATATTGGGTGTGTTGGGGACACAAGAGACTCTTTGTTATTTGGTTGCAGGGTTGTTGGAGAGAGACCATCTTATTTTTGTTCCTGTTTAGTAATAAATAATTCATCTAGCCTCTGGTTAGATGTGGTTTTATGTTTTAATTAGTGTTTGTGCCAAGTAAGACCTATAGGATCTTCTTGGATGATAATTATTTGATCTTGCTGAAAAAGACAGAAACTTTCTGCTCACGAAAACAATTGTTAAAAATCACCAGAAAGTGATAAAATACTGATTCCAATTTCAGTAGATCAATAATCAAATTATATAGGTCTTCCTATTGTGGCAGCTTTTTCTGAGTTCCAGAAGTTTGCGTTTGATACAGATTACTACAGACTGTTCTGTTTTTCACAGATTCTGTTTTCTACGTGTTGTTTGCTTATTTTGATGAATCTATGAGTAGTATCGGAGGGTATGAACCATAGATAAGTTTGAATACAGTATATATTACACCAATATGAATTTAGAATGAGTTCGCAACAGTACCTAAGTGGTGATCTTTTTTCTTATACTAACGAAGCTTATGAGTTTTCTGTTAAGTTTTGTGTTGTGAAGTTTTCAAGTTTTGGGTAAAGATCCGATGGACTATGGAATAAGGAGTGGCAAGAGCCTAAGCTTGGGTATGCCCAAGTCACCCCAAGGTAGTATTCAAGGACAATTAAAAGCCTAAGCTTGGGGATGCCCCGGAAGGCATCCCCTCTTTCGTCTTCGTTCATCGGTAAGTTTACTTGGAGCTATATTTTTATTCACCACATGATATGTGTTTTGCTTGGAGCGTCATTTTATTTTGTTAGTATTTGCTTGCTGTTATTTAGAATAATGTTTTGCATCTCTATTTTCAATAAAAATGTCAAGGATAGCCTTTACCATGCTTATTTTGCAAGTATACATGTTGCTGTTTCAAAACAGAAAGTTTACCGCTGTTGCAAAAATTCCCTAGAAAAGTCAGAATATGATAAAATGTTGAAACTTTTTGCATATTCAGCTCTGATAAATTTTCTACAGTGTGGTAGAATTTCATAATGTTTGGAGTTAGGGAAGTATGATGAATCTTGCATTCTTTACAGACTGTACTGTTTTGGCAGATTGTTGTTATGTTTGCATTGTTTGCATATGTTTTCTTGTTAAATGATTCTATTTGAGGATAGGAATATTAAATATGCAGAGGCATTTAGTATGCAATGTTGAATAATAATTTTAGTGATTTGTTACAGTAGAAAATGATAAGGTTTTTGCATTGGTTTATACTAACTTATCTCACGAGTTCTTGTTGAGTCTGGTCTGGATGAAGCTTTCGAGATTTAGGAGACCGTAATATGGGAGGAATTAAGGAAACGCAAAAGCTCAAGCTTGGGGATGCCCAAGGCATCCCAAGATAATATTTCAAGAAGTCTCAACAGTCTAAGCTTGGGGATGCCCCGGTTGGCATCCCACCTTTCTTCTTCGACAACTATCGGTTAGTATTGGTTGATCCTAAGTTTTTGCTTCTTCACGTGATGTTTTCTATTCTTAGAATGTCATTTTATTTTGTTTTGCTTGCTGTTTGAATAAAATATCAATATCTGAAATTCTTAAATGAGAGAGAGAGTCTTCACATAGCTACATAATTATCTAACTACTCATTAATCTTCACTTATATCTTTTTGGAGTAGTTTGTCATTTACTCGTGTGCTTCACTTATATCCTATGAGTAAATGGTTGAATGAATTGAATATCATAAATCTGAAATTATATATGTTTCATATGCTTATCCCATTGGGAGTAATGACTTTACATATAAGAAGTAGAGGTGGTAAATTTATTGAAGGTTAGCAAACATTGTATTGGTCACTTGAACAATTCATGAAATAATATTGAAGGAAGAGAGATTTCACATATAAATATGCTATCTTGGACATCTTTTGTAATTGTGAGCACTCATTAAAATATGACATGCTAAAAGGTTGATGTTGGACAAGGAAGACAACGTAATGGGTTATGTTTTCTTATATCTGAAATAAAGTATATTGTCATGGATCGCCCAACACGTTGAGCTTGCCTTTCCCCCTCATGCTAGCCAAATTCTTTGCACCAAGTAGAGATACTACTTGTGCTTCCAAACATCCCTTAAACCAGTATTGCCATGAGAGTCCACCATACCTACCTATGGATTGAGTAAGATCCTTCAAGTAAGTTGTCATCGGTGCATGCAATAAAAATTGCTCTCTAAATATGTATGATCTTTTAGTGTGGAGAAAATAAGCTTTATACGATCTTGTGATATGGAAGCAATAAAAGCGACGGACTGCATAATAAAGGTCCCTATCACAAGTGGCAATATAAAGTGACGTACCCTCGCATTAAGATTTTGTGCATCCAACTACAAAAGCGCATGGCAACCTCTGCTTCCCTCTGCGAAGGGCCTATTTTTTATTCTTGTCTTTTACCTTATGCAAGAGTCATGGTGATCTTCACCTTTCCTTTTTACATTTTATCCTTTGGCAAGCACATTGTGTTGGAAAGATTCTGATTATCCAATTGGATGTAAGGCATCATGAACTATTATTGTTGACATTACCCTTGAGGTAAAAGGTTGGGAGGCGAATCTATAAGCCCCTATCTCTCTCTGTGTCTGATTAAAACTTTGAACCCATAAATATCGCGTGAGTGTTAGCAATTGTGAAAGACTAAATGATAGTTGAGTGTGAAGTTTGCTGAATCAAAGCTCTGACATAGACTCTTCCTGAAAATAAGATGAATTGTAATTGTTTGATGACTAATAACATGGTTTGTTAGTTTTCAAGAAAGTTTATGATCTATACTTTAACATGTGAATAGATTGTTACTTGATCATGAGAAGCTTTATGAGATGAGCTACTATTATGATATATAATGATGCTAGAAAAGGTGATTGAAATTATCATTGATCAAACTTGTGCACCTGCTAGCATTCACACTTCATAAATTATTTCTTTTATCATTTACCTACTCGAGAACGAGCAGGAATTAAGCTTGGGGATGCTGATACGTCTCCAATGTATCTATAATTTATGAAGTATTCATGCTATTATATTATCCATCTTGGATGTTTAATGGGCTTTACTATGCACTTTTATATTATTTTTGGGACTAACCTATTGACCCAGAGCCTAGTGCCAGTTTCTGTTTTTTCCCTTGTTTCAGTGTTTCACAGAAAAGGAATATCAAACGGAGTCCAAACAGAATGAAACCTTCGGGAGCGTGATTTTTGGAATGAACGTGATCCAGGAGACTTGGAGTTGAAGTCAGGGAAACTTCGAGGTGGCCACGATGCAGGGAGGCGCGCCTGCCCCCTGGGCGCGCCCCCACCCTCGGGGGCCCCTCGTGGCTCCCCTGACCGACTTATTTCGCCTATATATATCCATATACCCTAGAACATCGGAGAGCACCATAGATCGGGAGTTCTGCCGCCGCAAGCCTCTGTAGCCACCAAAAACCAATCGGGACCCTGTTCCGGCACACTGCCGGAGGGGGATCCCTCACCGATGGCCATCTTCATCATCCCGACACTCTCCATGACGAGGAGGGAGTAGTTCACCCTCGGGGATGAGGGTATGTACCAGTAGCTATGTGTTTGATCTCTCTCTCTCTCGTGTTCTTGAGGTGGTACGATCTTGATGTATCCCGAGCTTTGCTATTATAGTTGGATCTTATGATGTTTCTCCCCCTCTACTCTCTTGTAATGGATTGAGTTTTCCCTTTGAAGTTATCTTATTGGATTGAGTCTTTAAGGATTTGAGAACACTTGATGTATGTCTTGAATGTGCTTATCTATGGTGACAATGGGATATTCATGTGATCTACTTGATGTATGTTTTGGTGATCAACTTGCGGGTTCAGTGACCTTGTGAACTTATGCATAGGGGTTGGCACACGTTTTCGTCTTGACTCTCCGGTAGAAACTTTGGGGTACTCTTTGAAGTTCTTTGTGTTGGTGGAATAGATGAATCTGAGATTGTGTGATGCATATCGTATAATCATACCCACGGATACTCGAGGTGACATTGGAGTATCTAGGTGACATTAGGGTTTTGGTTGATTTGTATCTTAAGGTGTTATTCTAGTACGAACTCTATGATAGATCGAACGGAAATAATAGCTTCGTGTTATTTTACTACGGAATCTTGAATAGATCGATCAGAAAGGATAATTTTGAGGTGGTTTCGTACCCTACAATAATCTCTTCGTATGTTCTCCGCTATTAGTGACTTTGGAGTGACTCTTTGTTGCATGTTGAGGGATAGTTATATGATCCAATTATGTTATTATTGTTGAGAGAACTTGCACTAGTGAAAGTATGAACCTTAGGCCTTGTTTCCTAGCATTGCAATACCGTTTACGCTCACTTTTATTGCTTGCTACCTTGCTGTTTTTATATTTTTAGATTACAAAAACCTATATCTACCATCCATATTGCACTTGTATCACCATCTCTTCGCCGAACTAGTGCACCTATACAATTTACCATTGTATTGGTTGTGTTGGGGACACAAGAGACTCTTTGTTATTTGGTTGCAGGGTTGTTTGGGAGAGACCATCTTCATCCTACGCCTCCCACAGATTGATAAACCTTAGGTCATCCACTTGAGGGAAATTTGCTACTGTCCTACAAACCTCGGCACTTGGAGGCCCAACAACGTCTACAAGAAGAAGGTTGCGTAGTAGACATCAAGCTCTTTTCTAGCGCCGTTGCCGGGGAGGTGAGTGCTTGAAGGTATATCTTTAGATCTTGCAATCAAATCTTTTTGTTTCTTGTTTTATCACTAGTTTAGTCTATAAACGAAAACTACAAAAAAATGGAATTAAGGGTGCCTCGTATGCTTCATCTTTTTAATATCTTTCGTGAAAATGATGGGAAGGAAAATTGTGCTCAAGTACTAGGAGAAGAATTACATAGAATGCTTGGCATAAAATATGTGAATGATGAGCATGATTGCAATGTTGTTAGTATGAATTCTTTGAATACCCATGATGCTAATGATATGCAAAGCCACAAGCTTGGGGATGCTATGTTTGATGAAGATGATATGTTTAGTCCCCCTAGTTTTGATGAGCAAATTTATTATGATGAAAGCATGCCTCCTATTTGTGATGATTATTGTGATGACACGTATGCTATAAAGAATAAAGATAACCATGAAACTTGTCATCATGATTTTAATTTTCAATTGGATTATGCTTCACATGATAATTATTTTGTTGAGTTTGCTCCCACTACTATTCATGAGAAGAAGTTTGCTTATGTGGAGAGTAGTAAAATTTATATGCTTGTGCATCATGAAAATAATGCTTTATGTGATGGTTATATGGTTGAATTCATTCATGATGCTACTGAAAATTACTATGAGAGAGGATCATATGCTTCTACATATTGCAATAATATCAAGTTTCCACTCTATGTGTTGAAATTATTGAAGTTAAGCTTGTTTTGCCTTCCTATGCTAGTTGATTATTGTTCCCATAAGTTGTTTGCTCACAAAATCCCTATGCATAGGAAGTGGGTTAGATTTAAATGTTCTAGTCATATTCTTCATGATGCTCTCTTTATGTTTCAATTCTTATCTTTTATGTGAGCATCATTGAAATCATCATGCCTAGCTAGGGGCGTTAAACATTCGCGCTTGTTGGGAGGCAACCCAATTTTATTTTTGTTCCTTGCTTTTTGTTCCTGTTTAGTAATAATTAATTCATCTAGCCTCTGGTTAGATGTAGTTTTATGTTTTAATTAGTGTTTGTGCCAAGTAAGACCTATAGGATCTTCTTGGATGATAATTATTTGATCTTGCTGAAAAAGACAGAAACTTTCTGCTCACGAAAACAATTGTTAAAAATCACCAGAAAGTGATAAAATACTGATTCCAATTGTAGTAGATCAATAATCAAATTATATAGTTCTTCCTATTTTGGCAGATTTTTCTGAGTTCGATAAGTTTGCGTTTGATACAGATTACTACAGACTGTTCTGTTTTTGACAGATTCTGTTTTCTATGTGTTGTTTGCTTATTTTGATGAATCTATGAGTAGTATCGGAGGGTATGTACCATGGATAAGTTGGAATACAGTATATATTACACCAATATGAATTTAGAATGAGTTCACAACAGTACCTAAGTGGTGATCTATTTTCTTATACTAACGGAGCTTACGAGTTTTCTGTTAAGTTTTGTGTTGTGAAGTTTTCAAGTTTTGGGTAAAGATTCGATGGACTATGGAATAAGGAGTGGCAAGAGCCTAAGCTTGGGGATGCCCAAGGCACCCCAAGGTAATATTCAAGTACAATCAAAAGCCTAAGCTTGGGGATGCCCCGGAAGGCATCCCCTCTTTCGTCTTCGTTCATCGGTAAGTTTACTTGGAGCTATATTTTTATTCACCACATGATATGTGTTTTGCTTGGAGCGTCATTTTATTTTGTTAGTATTTTCTTGTTGTTATTTAGAATAATGTTTTGCATCTCTATTTTCAATAAAAATGTCAAGGATAGCCTTTACCATGCTTATTTTGCAAGTATACATGTTGCTGTTTCAAAACAGAAAGTTTACCGCTGTTGCAAAAATTCCCTAGAAAAGTCAGAATATGATAAAATGTTGAAACTTTTTGCATATTGGGCTCTGATAAATTTTCTACAGTGTGGTAGAATTTCATAATGTTTGGAGTTAGGGAAGTATGATGAATCTTGCATTCTTTACAGACTATACTGTTTTGGCAGATTGTTGTTATGTTTGCATTGTTTGCATATGTTTGCTTTTTTAATGATTCTATTTGAGGATAGGAATATTAAATATGCAGAGGCATTTAGTATGCAATATTGAATAATAATTTTAGTGATTTGTTACAGTAGAAAATGATAAGGTTTTTGCATTGGTTTATACTAACTTATCTCATGAGTTCTTGTTGAGTTTGGTGTGGATGAAGCTTTCGAGATTTAGGAGACCGTAATATGAGAGGAATTAAGGAGACGCAAAAGCTCAAGCTTGGGGATGCCCAAGGCATGCCAAGATAATATTTCAAGAAGTCTCAAGCGTCTAAGCTTGGGGATGCCCCGGTTGGCATCCCACCTTTCTTCTTCGACAACTATCGGTTAGTATCGGTTGATCCTAAGTTTTTGCTTCTTCATGTGATGTTTGCTATTCTTAGAATGTCATTTTTTTTGCTTGCTGTTTGAATAAAATATCAATATCTGAAATTCTTAAATGAGAGAGAGTCTTCACATAGCTACGTAATTATCTAACTACTCATTAATCTTCACTTATATCTTTTTGGAGTAGTTTGTCATTTACTCGTGTGCTTCACTTATATCCTATGAGTAAATGGTTGAATGAATTGAATATAATAAATCTGAAATTATATATGTTTCATATGCTTATCCCATTGGGAGTAATGACTTTTCATATAAGAAGTAGAGGTGGTAAATTTATTGAAGGTTAGCAAACATTGTATTGGTCACTTGAACAATTCATGAAAGAATATTGAAGGAAGAGAGATTTCACATATAAATATACTATCTTGGACATCTTTTGTAATTGTGAGCACTCATTAAAATATGACATGCTAAAAGGTTGATGTTGGACAAGGAAGACAACGTAATGGGTTATGTTTTCTTATCTCCGAAATAACGTATATTGTCATGGGTCGCCCAACACGTTGAGCTTGCCTTTCCCCCTCATGCTAGCCAAATTATTTGCACCAAGTAGAGATACTACTTGTGCTTCCAAACATCCCTTAAACCAGTATTGCCATGAGAGTCCACCATACCTACCTATGGATTGAGTAAGACCCTTCAAGTAAGTTGTCATCGGTGCATGCAATAAAAATTGCTCTCTAAATATGTATGATCTTTTAGTGTGGAGAAAATAAGCTTTATACGATCTTGTCATATGGAAGCAATAAAAGCGACGGACTGCATAATAAAGGTCCCTATCACAAGTGGCAATATAAAGTGGCGTTCCCTCGCATTAAGATTTTGTGCATCCAACTAGAAAAGCGCATGGCAACCTCTGCTTCCCTCTGCGAAGGGCCTATCTTTTATTCTTGTCTTTTACCTGATGCAAGAGTCATGGTGATCTTCACCTTTCCTTTTTACATTTTGTCCTTTGGCAAGCACATTGTGTTGGGAAGATTCTGATATATATATCCAATTGGATGTAAGGCATCATGAACTATTATTGTTGACATTACCCTTGAGGTAAGGTTGGGAGGCGAATCTATAAGCCCCTATCTCTCTCTGTGTCTGATTAAAACTTTGAACCCATAAATATCGCGTGAGTGTTAGCAATTGTAAAAGACTAAATGATAGTTGAGTGTGAAGTTTTCTGAATCAAAGCTCTGACATAGACTCTTCCTTAAAATAAGATGAATTGTAATTGTTTGATGACTAATAACATGGTTTGTTAGTTTTCAAGAAAGTTTATGATCTATACTTTAACATGTAAATAGCTTGTTACTTGATCATGAGAAGCTTTATGAGATGATCTACTATTATGATATATAATGATGCTAGAAAAGGTGATTGAAATTATCATTGATCAAACTTGTGCACCTGCTAGCATTCACACTTCATAAATTATTTCTTTTATCATTTACCTACTCGAGGACGAGCAGGAATTAAGCTTGGGGATGCTGATACGTCTCCAACGTATCTATAATTTATGAAGTATTCATGCTATTATATTATCCATCTTGGATGTTTAATGGGCTTTACTATGCACTTTTATATTATTTTTGGGACTAACCTATTGACCCAGAGCCCAGTGCCAGTTTCTGTTTTCTCCCTTGTTTTAGTGTTTCGCAGAAAAGGAATATCAAACGAAATCCAAACAGAATGAAACCTTCGGGAGCGTGATTTTCTGAACGAACGTGATCCAGGAGACTTGGAGTTGAAGTTAGGGAAGCTTCGAGGTGGCCACGAGGCAGGAAGGCGCGCCTGCCCCCTGGGCACGCCCCCACCCTCATGGGCCCCTCGTGGCTCCCCTGACCGACTTCTTTCGCCTATATATATCCATATACCTTAAAAACATCAGAGAGCACAATAGATCGGGAGTTCTGCCGCCGCAAGCCTCTGTAGCCACCAAAAACCAATCGGGACCCTGTTCCAGCACCCTGCCGGAGGGGGGATCCCTCACCGGTGGCCATCTTCATCATCCCGACGCTCTCCATGACGATGAGGGAGTAGTTCACCCTCGGGGCTGAGGGTATGTACCAGTAGCTATGTGTTTGATCTCTCTCTCTCTCTCTCGTGTTCTTGAGGTGGTACGATCTTGATTTATCGCGAACTTTGCTATTATAGTTGGATCTTATGATGTTTCTCCCCCTCTACTCTCTTGTAATGGATTGAGTTTTCCCTTTGAAGTTATCTTATCGGATTGAGTCTTTAAGGATTTGAGAACACTTGATGTATGTCTTGCATGTGCTTATCAGTGGTGACAATGGGATATTCAGGTGATCTACTTGATGTATGTTTTTGTGATCAACTTGCGGGTTCAGTGACCTTGTGAACTTATGCATAGGGGTTGGCACACGTTTTCGTCTTGACTCTCCGGTAGATACTTTGGGGAACTCTTTGAAGTTCTATGTATTGGTTGAATAGATGAATCTGAGATTGTGTGATGCATATCATTTAATCATACCCATGGATACTCGAGGTGACATTGGAGTATCTAGGTGACATTAGGGTTTTGGTTGATTTGTATCTTAAGGTGTTATTCTAGTACGAACTCTATGATAGATCGAACGGAAAGAATAGCTTCGTGTTATTTTACTACGGACTCTTGAATAGATCGATCAGAAAGGATAACTTTGAGGTGGTTTCGTACCCTACAATAATCTCTTCGTATGTTCTCCGCTATTAGTGACTTTGGATTGACTCTTTGTTGCATGTTGAGGGATAGTTATATGATCCAATTATGTTATTATTGTTGAGAGAACTTGCACTAGTGAAAGTATGAACCTTAGGCCTTGTTTCCTAGCATTGCAATACCATTTACGCTCACTTTTATCGCTTGCTACCTTGCTGTTTTTATATTTTTCAGATTATAAAAACCTATATCTACCATCCATATTGCACTTGTATCACCATCTCTTCGCCGAACTAGTGCACCTATACAATTTACCATTGTATTGGGTGTGTTGGGGACACAAGAGACTCTTTGTTATTTGGTTGCAGGGTTGTTCGAGAGAGGCCATCTTCATCCTACGCCTCCCACGGATTGATAAACCTTAGGTCATCCACTTGAGGGAAATTTGCTACTGTCATACAAACCTCTACACTTGGAGGCCCAACAACGTCTACAAGAAGAAGGTTGCATAGTAGACATCAGTCGACAGCTCGGGAGGAACGCTGAAGCATACGTCGACGACATAGTGGTCAAGTCACGGGAGGCGAGGACCCTGATTGAAGACTTGAAAGAAATGTTCGCCAACCTGCGTAAGCTGAACCTGCGGCTCAACCCAGAGAAATGCGTGTTTTGGCGTCCCGTCCGGCAAGTTGCTGGGTTTCCTGGTGTTGCACAGGGGGATCGAAGCCAACCCTAAGAAGGTCAAGCCAATAGAGAAGATGAGTCCGTCGCAGACCCTCAAAGAAATGCAGAAGCTCGCGGGATGTGTGACATTGCTGGGGCGTTTCATTCCCAAGCTGGGCGGGCATTCTCTCCCATTCTTCAAGCTGATGAAAAAGAAGGGGCCCTTCGAGTGGACTCTGGAGGCTGAGGCAGCTTTTAAAGACCTCAAGAGGTATCTCACGAGCCCGCAAGTGATAGTAGCGTCTTGTCCTCTTGTGCCTCTGGTGCTATACTTGGCCGCCATGCCCCACTCGGCTAGCGCGACGCTTGTGATGGCCGGGGAGGAGCGCGCAGGCGCGGGGGCGCGGTGCAGTTCCCCGTGTACAGCCGCACCATCGCTGCCTCAGGATGGCGCTCCTGAGGCCACATCTACTTCGTCAGACGGCAAGGCTCTTGAGGCTTCCTCGTCCCAAGTGGAGTGGGACGCCATCGACACCTCTTCCCTCGTCGAGCACCCCATGTACTTCGTCAGCACGATGCTGCGTGACGCACGCGCATGCTATCCCATACCACAGAAGCTCCTGCTCGCGCTCCTCGTCACCTCCAGGAAGCTGCACCACTACTTCCAAGGCCACCCCATTAAGGTCGTCTCCGCGTACCCCCTGGAGAAGGTGCTCTGGAGCCCCAATGCTGCGGGAAGGGTTGTTGAGTGGAACATCGAGCTGCAAGCATTCCAGCTGGAGTTCAGCACCATTAGGGTCATCAAGGGCGCAACCCTTGCTGATTTCATGGCCGAATGGACGGATTGTCCTGACCGAGGAATGGACGAGTACTGGTCCCTCACGCCCGGAGATGAGGCGCCCGATGGCTGGGTCATGTACTTCGACGGCGCGTTCGCATGCCAGGGCGCAGGGGCTGGGGTCGTACTCATCTCGCCGACCCAGGACAAGCTATACTATGCTCTGCTTTCAGCATGGTGAGAAGGTCTCCAACAACATCGCGGAATATGAGAGCCTCATCGGTGGTCTCAGGGCCGTGGCAGCCCTTGGGGTCAAGCGTCTCACCATCAAGGGCGATTCTCAGCTCCTCGTCAACTTCTCCAATAAGGAATACACGCCTAAGGATGAGCTCATGGAGGCATACCTAGAAGAGGTACGCAAGATTCAAAAACGGTTCCTGGGCTTCGAATTGCAGCACGTTCCACGTGGCACGAACAAGGAGGCGGACGACATCGCCAAGAGCGCGTCCCGGCGCGAGCCCCAGAAGCCTGATGTCTTCGAGGAGCGGCTCTTCAAGCCGTCGGCAGCCCTCCCCTCCCCCCTGCTACAGGCCCTGCGCTGCTTCGGGAGGAGCCGCCCCTGTCCCCCTCCACAGGCGCCCCGGCCTGCGGTCCGACCTCAGCAGCCTACTCCTGGTGCTCGAACCTCATGAGGGGTGCTGGACTGAAGAGTTCAAGGCGTACCTGCTCCAGGGCACCCTGCCGGAGAAGGAGGAAGACACAGAACGCGTCGCCCGTCAGGCCACCACTTACTGCTTGCAGGACGACGAGCTCTACCGAAGGCGCCCAAACAACGTCTCGCTGTGATGCTTCTCCAAGGAGCAAGGGCGCGAGTTGCTAGCTGACATCCATGGCAGGGATTGCAGACACAATTCTTCATTGTGCACCCTCGTGGGCAAGGCGTTCAGTAGTGGGTTCTACTGGCCCACGACGCTCAACGATGCCACCAAGCTGGTGCGATCCTATGAGGCATGTCAATTCCATGCCAAATAGATCCACTAGCCCGCCCAGGGCCTCTAGACCATCCTGCTCTCGTGGTCGTTCTTGTTCTGGGGGCTGGATATCCTGGGCCTGTTTCCCCGAGCAGTCGGGGGCTACCGCTACCTCTACGTCACCATCGACAAATTCACTAAGTGGGCGGATGTGGAGCCCGTGCGCACTATCCCATCTGGCTCGGCCGTCAAGTTCATCAAGGACCTCGTGAGCCGCTTCGGGGTCCCTAACCGTGTCATCACTAACAATGGCTCTCAGTTCACCAGCAACCTCTTCAAAACATATTGTGCTAACCTTGGAACACAGATATGCTACGCTTCAGTGGCGCACCCACGGAGTAACAGCCAAGCCGAACATGCCAACGCAGAGGTCCTGAGGGGCCTCAAGATGAGGAGCTTTAAGAAGAAACTTGAGGCCTGCGGCAGGGGTTGGCTCGGCGAGCTTCAGCAGTGTTGTGGTCCATCTGCACCACCGTGACTAAGCCCACGGGCGAGCCCCCATTCTTCCTCGTCTACGGGGCTAAGGAGGTCCAAGCCCCAAAGAAGCACGCCCTCGCGGCATGGAGTCTACCGCAAGCACACTAACACTAATGCAGGATGCTGCTAACACGACACTACGATTAGAGACCCTTCGACAAAACTGTGTGCGATGCAATAATCGCAAACGGTAGTGCAAAAGAACCGTCAAAAAAGGTGCAAAACGTTTGCGATGGCAGAGCCATCAAACATGGTTCAGATTTTAGTTGCGTGTGCGATGCAGGGCATACGGTTCAGTCCAATGAATTGTTTGCGATGAGGCGGAACAAAAGAAACGGGCAGCCTGATGAAGGTGTGTGCGATATACAGCATGCGGTTCACTCGGATGAACTGTTTGTGATTAGGCAACACAAAGGAAACGGTCGGCCAGATCAAGGTGCGTGTGATTGAGGGCATACGCTTTAGAAGGATTAACTGTTTGCGATTAGGCAACAGAACAGAAACGGGTCAGCCAGATCAAAGTGTCTGCAATTGATGGCATACACTTCACATGGATGAACTGTTTGCGATTAGCCAGAACAAACTGAAACAGTTAGATAGATCAACGTGTGTGCGCTAGACAGGCACACACATTCTAATTAAAAGAAGCGTGCACGATGGTAATAACGAGCGCGCATGGTTGTTGGAACAAGACGTGTGCTGATTTTGCCTATTGCGGTGCACCCTATGGTGCAAACGCCACGTACGCGACCGAGAAGGCGTACGTGCCCACGTTACGCCTTCCGGGAATAGTGTCGCACTTATAACTATCAGTAAATTTTGAGCATGCGTCCCGTCACATTCCAAATTGCAAACCTGTTCACACCGATCAAAACCTAAACGGTTTCCCACTTAGGAGCGTATTACTACTCGGTTATAAATACTACTACTCCAAGATGACTGCACGTTCCTCCTCATCTCCTCATCTACAAAAACAAACAAGTCATTCATCATCGTTTCCTTTGCGTCTGCCATGGCCAGCGTGAGTTTTGGGTCGAGAGATTGCCACCAGGGAGATGCGAGCATGGAAGCGGAAGCACGAGAGATGTCCCGCCTCACCGCGAACAAGCCGGCATGTCCCGCCGTGCGGCCGTAGCCGCACAGAGGTCCCGCCGCGCCGCCAAAGCAGCACGCAGGTCCCGCCATGCCGCCAAAGCAGCACGCAGGTCCTGCCGCGCCATCGATGCGGCAGACTAGTCCGGCCGTGCCGCGGAAGCAAAAGAGATGTCCCGCCGCGCCGTGAATGCAGCAGAGATGTCCTCCCGCGCCGCAGCAGCCTGGGAAAATGTCTCGCGGGCAGGCGAGGACTCTTACAGGCGCATGCATGCGATCGTCCATAGCCAGGTGGATCAGATCTCCGACTGGGCAAGGTTGCAGGATGACATGAAAGCCTCTTTTGAAGAGGCTACCGGCGTCATCCGGCAACTAAATGAGAGCAATGCAAAGCTCTAGGCCGAGCACGACCTGCTGAGGGCGAAGATCGTCGGAAGTGCGGAGCAGAAGGAGGAGAACACTGCCTCGTTGAAGAGGACCGGCGTCATCATCGAGAAACTTGTAGACGAGAATTCCATGCTGCGCATCGAGCGCAGAAGGCTGGTGGAGGAATCCATGGATGCTCTCAAGCAGCATCTTGAGGACAAGAAAGAGCTCATCGCCGCTCGCCACGGAGACTAGTTCCTGCGGCCTGCAGCAACGTAGAGATCAGCGAGCCAGATCGTTGTCTTCCTTCTTCTTTTGCCCTTGTGTATTTCGGGTGTTGCCACATGTGGCTTTTTTTAATTATGTTCCGAAATATGTAACACAATTATTATCCACTTATCGTCCTTATATTCATCATCCTTGCTATAAGTCGCAGTCGATGCTATATAGGTCCGTCAGATCTTACATCATGATCCGTGCAAAACTTTCTTTTCAGATTTTCATTTTTCTCTCTTAAATCTCAGTCCAGTGAGACATATAGCCACGCCGTAGAACAAGGGCTCGGGGCGCCATTAATGGAGACGTTGGGAGGGAGGTGCGCGGCGGGTAGCGGTCAAAGGGCTCTCCTCCCGATGAGCACGTGCAGGGGTCTGATCGCACGCCTCCCGTACTCAAATAGCTACCCCGCACGGCACCTCCTAGCCAATAAAAAAGGGGACGCATGGCGGCACGTAATTGATAAGTAGAACGCCCACGGTTTCAATAATACTTGTGTTTCTGATTTGTAACATGACAGCACTTCTTCAAAAATGACTTTGTTGATTGTTAATGTGTGCGCCTTCGCAAATCGGGCAGAAAAATTACCACAACATGTTGGTGCCATGTCATGACCCCATGCCAAGTTTCATGATTTTCAGGCGTGTTTTGTATTTACAGGAATTAAAAAAGCAAGTTTCTCAATCTTTCCGGCCGAGCCACGACGCCCAGATGTTTGAATTTCATTCCCATTTCTTGCATGGGACCTAGAAATTCACCCAAGGACACACATGTGATTTTTCAAACAACTTTGGTCCACTGGAGCCTGTGCTTGTAGTTCAAATTTGAATTATGCACATTAAATGCGCAGAAACTCAATTAATGTATAAAAAGGCCAAACGAACCCGGAATAATTCCAAAATTTAGCACGATACTTCTATTTGGTCTAATCTGCCCATGTAAAAAAATTAAGGCGGTAGAAGGCAGTGTACGTATGTTGTTTCGCACACGGAGGTGACACGTTCCCTCTCGGAACCACGAGCCTTCTTGAGGGAAGCTCTGGTTTGCAAGAAGCTTACACCAAAGCTTGTCCCAATTCGGCCAAAAAATTACCACAGCATGTTGGTGCCATATCATGACACCATGCCAAGTTTCATGATTTTCAGGCGTGTTCTGGATTTACAGGAATTAAAAAACCAAGTTTCTCAATCTTTCCGGCCGAGCCACGACGCCCAGATGTTTGAATTTCATTCCCATTTCTTGCATGGGGCCTATAAATTCACCCAAGGACACACATGTGATTTTTCAACCAACTTTGGTGCACTGGAGCATGTGCTTGTAGTTCAAATTTGAATTATGCACATTAAATGCACAGAAACTCAATTAATGTATAAAAAAGGCCAAACGAACCCGGAATAATTCCAAAATTTAGCACGATACTTCTATTTGGTCTAATCTGTCTGTGTAAAAATATTAAGGTGGGAGAAGGCAGTGTACATATCTCGTTTCGCACACGGAGGTGACAGGTTCCCTCTCGGAACCACGAGCCTTCTTGAGGGAAGCTCCAGTTTGCAAGAAGCTTACACCAAAGCTTGTCCCAATTCGGCCAAAAAAATTACCGCAGCATGTTGGTGCCATGTCATGACACCATGCCAAGTTTCATGATTTTCACGCGTGTTTTGGATTTACAGGAATTAAAAAACCAAGTTTCTCAATCTTTCTGGTCGAGCCATGACGCCCAGATGTTTGAATTTCATTCCCATTTCTTGCATGGGACCTATAAGTTCACCCAAGGACACACATGTGATTTTTCAACCAACTTTGGTGCACTGGAGCATGTGCTTGTAGTTCAAATTTGAATTATGCACATTAAATGCGCAGAAACTCAATTAATGTATAAAAAAGACCAAACGAACCTGGAATAATTTCAAAATTTAGCACGATACTTCTATTTGGTCTAATCTACTAGTGTAAAAAATTAAGGCGGGAGAAGGCAGTGTACATATCTCATTTCGCACACGGAGGTGACGCGTTCCCTCTCCGAACCACGAGCCTTCTTGAGGGAAGCTTCGGTTTGCAAGAAGCTTACACCAAAGCTTGTCCCAATTCAGCCAAAAAAATTACCGCAGCATGTTGGTGCCATGTCATGACACTATGCCAAGTTTCATGATTTTCAGGCGTGTTTTGGATTTACAGGAATTAAAAAACCAAGTTTCTCAATCTTTCCGGCCGAGCCACGACGCCCAGATGTTTGAATTTCATTCCCATTTCTTGCATGGGACCTATAAATTCACCCAAAGACACAAATGTGATTTTTCAACAAACTTTCATGCATTGGAGCATGTGCTTGTAGTTCAAATTTGAATTATGCACATTAAATGCCCAGAAACTCAATTAATGCATAAAAATGCCAAACGAACCCAGAATAATTCCAAATTTAAACATGACACTCATGTACTAGTTGCATGTTCACTGTACGTAAATGTTCTAGCAATTCAAACACCATCTTTTCCCTCCGTAACAACATTTTATCTTTCAAAACATAATTAAAAAATCAGGTATACCACAAACAGTTTACTAGAAAGAATCGTGTGGGATGCGATATAAAATATCTTGGCACACCGTCTTGTCTGGCTTACGCAGGAAGCTTCGTCGTCTACAGTCCACCGCCCCCGCTTGAACCACACTTGCGCGCTAGTTTCTCGCGGCACCGAGCGAAAAAATTTTTGCCACCGCGGAAATATCTATCTCCCCGCCCCTCCCTCCTACCAAAAGCCACATTTCCACTGTTCCCCCTTGCTTTCCAAGTTCAGACCTTCACTACTGCTTACTGGCAGCTCAGCCTCCTCGCTGGCGACCCTTCTTCTTGCAGCGCCGCCTCCTCGTCGGCTACCCTTCTTCTTGTAGCGCTGCCTCCTCGCCGACGACCCTTCTTCTTGCAGTGCTGCCTCCTCGCCGGCGACCCTTCTTCTTGTTTTGCGGCCTCGTCGATATGGTCAGGTAATCCACACCCCACCCTCACAATCCTCCTCCTTTCCCGTCCCACATGCCCCGACCGACGGCGCGACACCTTCCACCGGAATCACTGCCCCCCTCGTCCAATTAAGCACCGCCCACAGCCATTTTGCATGCAGTATAACATGGAGCTCAGTAGCATGCGACCGCACACGCGCACGAGGTCGCTATGGCTGCCATGCGTGTCAACCGCCAGATCTTGGAGGAGCACCTCGTCTTCAAGGCCACCATCGACACCGCCACGCAGTTGTGTACTTTAAAATACAGTTCGTGTTGTTTTCTCGAGGCCACCGCCAGTGCCTTCTAGTGATTTGTCCTTTGTAATGTTAATATGCAATCTGATGTTCAGTTAACAGTTTGGTCCTCTGAAATGTAATGTTCAGTTAACACTTAGGTCCAACAGTTGCTACATTTCGTAGTACTGTTCTCAAGCGTTCTTTGTTTTGTTAACTGTCTTATCTTCTAGTACATGTTTCTATTCTGCAATGTCGTGCTAAGTTAACTATTTTGGTTCCTTTGGTCTGCTGTGCATTTAACTATTTGGTTCGGTCCTGCAGTTTGATTTTCATTTGTTGTGGATACAATTTTGTATTGTTATGCATGTGACACCAATCCAATTTGGTTGTACTCAATACATATTCTACTGATAGTATGGCAACTCTTAGGTAACCTGATCAAGATCTTCCTTATGTGTGTTGCAGGGAAACAATGGGAGACATTGTGGTTTACCATCGAGGTTTGTTCAAGCAAGATCCTTTAGCTAATAGCACATTATTGTGCAGTTGCAGGAATCATTATAATATTTAGGTTTCTTACAATTTGGTCTTGCACATGTAGATCCTGCTGTCAGAGGCTTAGACCCACTGTTCGACCCATTTTGCATATGGGGAAATGAGATGTCCATGAATATCAGTCAAGTCAAGAAACTCAGAAAAATTGTTAGGATGAAAAAACTTGCGACGAATAACAGCAAGATCTTTTTGCACAATGAAGAAGACATCAGTCAACTATAGGATGGTACCATTGACCTTGTTTTTACCCCTTGCACCATTTCAAAATTTACAACAGCGATTTATGCATAGCTTTGTTTTCAGTACTTTTCAAAGCAGTTCACCGATGATTACCTCTCAAACCACCTGCATGGTCAAGAGGCGAGGAAGGTATTCATTCAACACCCACGGTACAATATTGAAGTCTTGCTGAAGAGGACGAAGGTTGGGCATGCAATTATCCATAGCCACTGGCCTAAAGTTGCAAGGACATTCAACATCACTGAAGGCTCAATATTTGCCTTTCGCTTCTGCAGTTTCCCAGATGAGATTCATCTATCTATTTACCATGTATGATGCTACTTTCCAAAGGTTTTTGATGCTGCATGTGAAACTTGGTACTGTTGTGTAATGGCGTAACTGAGTGCCGAAGCTATCTGATGTAATTCGTATGAAATCCTGGTTGCTTTTATACGAATATGAAATATCTGGCGTGTTTTATAAGAAATATCAGTTTGATTAGTACATGGATTACCAATAATAGGCTAATTACCCTACTTATTGGGGTTTTCTATTGCAGACAGTTACTTAGACAGCACAGTGGGCAATGAACTCAAACAACCCGCACGGTTTCTAGAAAGTACGTGTGTTCGATCAACTAACAATCACACACGGCTTCCGGCAGCGAACTATTTGCGTTAGGCCACCTTGCACAAACGTTTCCACATAAAGAACTGTGTGTGATATACATACCTACGGAAATGATTTTCTGGGATTCACCGTGTGGGATGTACATACCTACAGAAATGATTTTCTGGGATTCACCGTGTGGGATGTACATACCTACGGAAATGATTGGGTTTCGATGCCTCGCCCGATCGCACACAAACTCATTTGGTGTCCCAGGAGGGCCTATCCCCGACGGCTTCTGGGTCGTGTGGGAAGGACCCCCCTATCGCCCACACTCACTTGGCGATGGTTCCAGATGTCGTCGCGGAAAGGGGTTAAAAACCGTTTGTATATCACGTCGCTGAACCAGTGCAAGCTAAGTTATCCTAATCAGGATCATCAAGAACTTGTCAGTTAGTAGCAACACGGATGCCAGGATGCGATATAAAAACGCTAATATAACGGAGCAAGCGCCATGGTCCATTACATGCCCCGGTAGGTCTTTCTACTTCTTGATGCAGGGAAATGAAAAAAAAGGCAGCCTCGTGACCGCCTCGGCTCCCGAGGCCCGGCTCCAGCGGCGCCCGCTCTCAGTCGGAGTCCTCCTCTTGCATCACCGGAGCGCGATCGTGAGGTGGCTTGTCGCCCTCCCCGGTCCGAGCTCGGCGGCGTGGTGGCTCGTCGTAGTCGCCGTCGCTTGTACTCTCCCCAGAGGAAGAGCCGCCGCTACTGGAGGCGTCGTGACCATCGCCAAGGGTGAGCTCACCCTCATCGTCGTTGTCGTCGTCGCCCTCGGGGCAACAACCTTGACGCCCGCCGTCCTCCCCAAAGACCCTAACATAGAGGGTCGTGACGCCGTCGTGCCTGAATTGGAGAGTACACCTCCCCTGCAGGCCGCATGAGCGGGCAAACGGCTGCCACCCGCGGTTCAAGAACACGTTGTCGGCGGGGTGACCTCGACCTCCACCCATGAGGCCTTGCTGCAGCAACCATCGGCCTGCAGCCAAAGGCCACCAGGTTCCCCGGCCAGCAGCGCACCCGCAAAGAAGCGGGGGAGCTGGAACCAGATGCCTGCAGGCCTCTCTGCCCACACCACCAACTCCGAGGATGTGTCGGCCAAGTGGGATCACGGGCGCGGTGGCCGAATGGCTGCCACATGCCTCCCTCCTTGGCCACGGCCACCTCGGCCGCGACAGCCTCTGGTGCAGGAGGGAGCCTTCCCACGACTGCCGGAGGTGGTGCCAGCCTTTGAGGGGGTGCACCCGCGCCCTCGGGGAGCCACCGCCGGTGTCGCAACGTACTTACGGGGACGGTCGCGGCCCCTCTTGGGCGGTGGCAAGCCTGGTCCCTCCTTGGGGGCCTTTCCCTTCTCGGTGGCCGAGAACCTCCTCACTGGCGCCATGGATGCTCTGGCGAGATGGCGGCACAGCGAAGAAGAAGAAGGAGCAAGCAGCAAGAAGATGAAGATGGGCTGGGGGCTCTGCACCCTTCCCCATTTATAGGAAGGGAAGGCCATCCGGCAGTCTCTCACGTTTCCAAGTCATGATGGCCCCTCTGCATGCACCAGGCAGTTGTCAAGTCGAGAAGTTGCCGAGGCGACGTGGGGAAGCGGAGACGCCCAAGTCCCATCAAGCGCCACGCGTCAGCCTAGCCTGCAGACGATTGGGGCCCACGGCGCTTCGCCCTTGCCCTTTGGCTTCGCCCCGAAGCCAAGTCCGAGCGCGCCTTGGGCCCGGGGGGCTACTGTCGGTGTTCTGGGAACCAGGGTACCCAGACTTGCCTGCTTGCGGCCCACGGCGTGGCTCCATCGACAGCCTGGTATGACCCATCTACAAGACCACCAAGACAAGACACTTGCGAGGGGCCAAGCCTCGCGAGGCGGACGATGCCAAGACCTCCCGAGGGTGCGGCCTCCCTAGGCGGCCTCCCGAGGAGCGAAGACTTCTATGCAGGTACCCAACCTCATGAGGTTGCGATGATGCAAGCCATGACGACCAAGGCAGGTGGGCGCCAGCAGGCGCAGAGGAGGCAGTTTCCTCTTTGGTGCTAAGGAGGCAAGGACAGGCGTGGGTTCCCGAGAATCTGGCAAAGGTTTCCTTTCCAGTGCAACAAGACCAAGATCACCAGCACGGCAGGACAGATGTCATCACCGAGCCCACCGTTGCGTCACGACCAGAAGCTTTGCAGGGAAAGACCACCTTTCGTCATGATAAGATGTACTACTTGTCCCCTTTCAAATTGGCCACTATGGGATCCCTTCCCGCCTACGTTTTGGGGGAAGAGGATCGAGGACACTATAAGTATAGGTTAGCCACCAATGTGGAAGGGGTTGACTCATTCCCTCACCCCAAACCTCGCGAGGTTGTTCATCCCTTGTACTAGTTCATCCTCAGCCCCTCATGAGGCCAATCCACCACAAAGTAGAAGTAGGGTCTTACACCGCAAGGTGGCCTGAACCGAGGTAACTGTCGTGTTCATCTTCTTCATTGTTCGTGTGAATCGAGCTAGGTCGCGGGCCGACGGGCTGGTAGGCTGGATAGGTTGAGTTCTTTACACACGCCCCAAAGTTGTAACCTTTATTGGGTCTGCAGATCCCTGAATCCGACACACACAACCTCGCCACTAGACCGAAGTAGTTGCTGGGCACGAGCTAGGAGGGCCATAGCCGGACACAGAGATCCTTCATGGCTTGTTCCGTCATTCGGTTCATCTCCATAAACCGTTTCATTTGATTCATAAAGAGGGGGTTGCTCGGGCGCTTGGACTTGTGCCCATAATAGCTTTAGCTCAGCATCACCTTCCCGGACAGCGTAGTACCTAGTGGCATCGGCCACACTCTTCGGGAGATCCACAATGGCGCCTCCGGAATGCCAGACTCGGGTGAGGAATTTGAATCTTTTGCTGCCAAATACACTCTGCAGTAAGTACTGCTTACCATTGGCAATTTGCTTCACTTGCCGGAGTTCCTCCCGAGCGCTCCGTGTCTCCGACCGCGCCTCTTGGATCTCCGTATTCATGTTTGCCACCGTGGTGGCGTTCTCCTTGTTCTTTTGCTCAAGGTCCCCACATTTCATGACGGCATCCTTGAGCTCTTGTTGCACTTCGGCCACCCTGGCCTCATGCTTCTCACGTTTGTTTTTCACCAACACAAGATTGGCAGCCGCTTGTTCGGTCGCTGCCTTTTGATCAGCCGCTTCCTTTCTGGGCCGTGGCAGTTCAGCCCTGAGGCTTTCAACCTCCGCGGCGGCAGCTGCATGACAGTTTCCCTCTTAGGGATAAATTGGGATAACTTGTTTGACAAAGAATCCCAAAGAACCGCATTTCACTCATACTAACCTTGTGCTTCGTCCAACCGTTTTGTTGACGAGGTCAAGCTCTTCATCGGAGTGCTTAAGCTTTTGATTCATCTCGGTGAGTTCGGCGGCATTGACTGCCGGTGCTAACGTTGACGCCTGCATTCACAAGTACCTTTATTAGCCTATCATTTGGGCGATCTGGATCCTCGGCCAGGTTTCTTATCAAAACCTGTCAGAGTCTCGGGGGCTGCTCTACATAAGGATCGTTTATGTCCTCACTATAAAATATAATTTTATAAAGGAAAGAACATTACTTCGCTTACCTCAAAGCCTGTCAGAAGGCCGTCAAAGGCTTGTTTCAATCCACTGGTAACGAATCGAACGTTGTGTAAAACCGCGCCCATCAGGGCGCGATGCTCCGCTACTATGGAGGAGCCGTTCACGGCCTGCTCCATCAGGTCCGGCCACTCCGCCGTGATCTGGACCCCGGTGCTCGGCGCCGTTGGCGGAGCTTTGCCCCCCCCCCTTCATTGAAAGGTGGTTGTGACGCTTCGTTAGGCCTTGGAGGCTCCGGGGTCGTCTTCTTGGAGGGCTCGGTTTACCTTAGCCCCTTCTCATGTCCTTCGGTGGCCGAAGTGGCAGCTTCAGCCATGTCAACATTGACATCACGCCCCGTGTTCGTCACAGGAGGGACCCTCTGAGATAGCGCCTCCTCGGTCTCTCCAATGACCGGAGGAGGCACAGAATGTGAGTTGCCCCCGCTCTCCGCCAGATCAGCTAGTGGAGAAGCACCTTCCGATATCTCGTCGGTAGGGAGGTCGCGCCGCGGGCTACAGCATAAGTGTGCACATGCAGTTATAGTTGGATTAGTAAAACCAATGCCCAGACAATGTTCAGATTCTCACCTTTCCGCGCAGGGCTTGACTCTGCGAACCTTCTCCGGGACCTTCTCGGAGGCTACAGACTCCTTATCGGAGTTCGAACTGTCATCGGGTATGACTAGTTTCCCCCTCTTCAGAGGATGCCCTTCTTCGGCCCCAGCGGAGGCCGCTCTTTTCTTAGTGCGGGGGGAGCCACTCTCCTCTTCCCCCTCTTCGTCATGTTCCCCCTCATGCATGGAGGGGGCGTGGGTGTCCCCAGTCTTGACGTCCGAAGGGATTTGCGAGCGGAGGCCGTCTGGGCCTCCCTCCCGGGGTTCTTCCTTTTCTTTTTCTCCTTTTTCTCCAGCACCTTATAGGGCACCGCGGCAGCATTTCTTCCAGCTGAGCCGACCCAGGGCCTTCGGGTAGCAGGGCCGGACTATTCATCTTCTCGGCCTTCTTGAGCCAACCCTGTGTCAATAGGAGAGCAAAGAGTCAATCTACTATAATGAGAATGTCCGGCTTTGGAACGGATGAAAGCCTTGTTACCTTTTTGGGAGGCTGTTCGACGTCAAGGCCGGCGTCCTCCTCGTTCTCTGCTGGCTAGTCCTCTTCTTGGGGTTTGAATAACGCCCTCCACAGCTTGTCATAAGTAGTATCGAGGAAGTGACGCATGATGGCAGGGTCTTCGGACTTGTATTCCCACATCAGGGTGTCCCGCTGCTGGCAAGGGAGGAGGTGGCGATTGAGCATCACCTAAATTACACTAGTTAGCTTGACACCGCCCTTTTTCATGCTAAGGATGTGTTTCTACAGCATTTCCACTTCTCTAGAGGGCCCCCAGTCAGGGCTCTTCTTGGTCCACGACGTCAGCCTAATGGGTGGACCGGATCTGAACTCCGGGGCCACCGCCCAGGCTGCATCGCATGGTTCCGTGATATAAAAGCACTCTCTCTGCCAGACCTTGATGGTGTCTATAAATGTACCCATCGGCCACTCTACGCGAGTGAGCTTGCTAACCATGGCTCCCCCGCAATCCGCTTGTTGGCCGTCTACGATCTTCGGCTTCACATTGAATACCTTCAACCATAAACCAAAGTGCAAATGGACCCGGAGGAAGGCCTCGCAAATAATGATGAAAGATGAAAGGTGGAGGACGTAGTTCGGGGCTAGATAATAAAAATATAGCCCATAAAAGTACATCAGCCCTCGAACGAAGGGTGGAGTGGAAAGCCTAGCCCCCTGATGAAGTGGGGGACGGACACAACCCTCTCGCCAGGCTGTGGTGTGGGAATGACCTGGCCTTCTTCTAGGGCCCGGTGTGCGACGACGGCTGGAAGATAGCCAGCGCGCATCAAGTCCTCGATATCCTTGTTGGTGACGGTCGAGGCCTCCCATTTGGCCCCCGCACCGGATCCTGCCATCGCCTGGTACGGGGAATGGAACTTTGGAGAAAGGTTGAGACGGGGCGCTTGAGCTCTATGGGTCAGGAGAAGTGTGTCAAAGGGAAGAAGAAGGGCATACGGGGATGACTGTCGTTGTTTCATTTTTATAAGTGGCCAAGATACCATGAGTCCTTTGAACGCGCCATTAGCCTCGCCACTTTGCGATATATCCGAAGCGTCACGCCCGGATAGATCCGAGAGATCATTGATCGAATCCCTTAAAAACAGAATGCGTTCTCCGCCTAGATGAGACGTGTCGATGAACGGAGTGCCTCAAGCCACGCATCGAGCCCTCATAATGGTGCGATTAGACGCGACCCTTCACCAAAAGTTGTCAGTAGAGGATACTGTTCACACTCGAGTGGCTGGCGTTTTGGGCTAAGTAAAACGGATAGTTTGAATTCCGTACACGGCCTGGAGTATGGCTGAATTAAATCAAGTACCGATCAAAGGCTTAAACAGGGAAAGGATTATTCCGAACACTCAAGGAGAAGGGGAACTCGCCTACAAGCCGGAGTACGCGGTCACGGAAATAATATAAAGATGGCGCTGGAGGCTAGTCCGGGGGCTACTGAGGGAGTCCTGGATTAGGGGGTCCTCGGGGCGCCGACTCATCTCACATGGACCGGACTGTTGGGCCGCACCGTGTCCGGGCCGAAGACCTTTTGTGCCTTGGTGTGCACCCCAAGTCAGGATGGAAGATCTGGAGTCTCCTTGATGTAACCAGCTATCTGTAAACCCTAGCACCCCTGGTGTGTATATAAACCAGGGGGCTTAGTCCGTAGAGGCTAGAGAAACAATTCCCATCCTACTAGTTAGGATTTAGTTCGTCTGATCTCGTCGTAGATCTACTATGTAACCCGCTCATACACAAGCAATATAATCAAGCAGGACGTAGGTTTTTTACCTCTTAGAGAGGGCCCGAACATGGGTAAACATTGTGTTGTAGGGTGAAACCCTAGAAGGGATCATTTCACACTTGGAGGGGAAAAAGTGATGAACACACAAGAACACAAGGGGGAAATCACTCAAACAAACCCAAATAACACATCCACTATAGTAGCATACATGAGACCCACAAGCATACAAGAACAATTCAAGGAAAATAGCACTAGGGTAAATTTCTTCCCACTCAAAAGGAGGTGAGGTCTTGGTGATGATCTTCTCCAAGAGGAGGCCTTGAATCCACAAGAGGATCTTCTCCTAGAGGAGGCCTTGATCTCCAAGAGGATCTTCTCCAAGAGGAGGCCCAGATCTACAAGAGGAGGAAGATGAGCAAAGCTCTCTCTTTGTCTATATAATACTTTGCTAACCTCCCCAACAAGCTAGGCGAGGAGAATATATAAGCTAGGAACAAATTGGGGGTAAAACAAGGGTACATAGGTAAATTATACCAAAATACGCTTAGCCATGGTGGAGGGTTCGGGCACCCGGGATCGCATGGAGACGGAGGGCCGGGCACCCGGGGGTGAAGTCCGGGCACCCGGGGCGCACCTAAGGAGGGGGGTCGGGCGGCCGGGGCATCCAGGGGGCCACGCCCTTGGTGGCTGGCGGGGTCGGGCACCTGGCGGTGGCGGTGCGAGCACCCGGGGGTGGATGGTGCGGGCACCCGGGGGTCCGAGCACCCGGGGATGGATGGTGCGGGCACCCGGGGTGTCTAGAGAGCTTCCGGTGCTTCATGCTTTTCATGACTTCCATCCTCTTCCTTCCTCCATGGTCGCTTGTATCCTCGTCCTAGCTTCCTCACGGTCATCTCCTTGGTATCTAAGAATGCACAATGTTCCCATTTGAGGTAGGACCCATCTCTCATGTGAATCCGAATGAAGTTCGAAGAGGAAAGAGTTAACCTTGGTTTCGATGGCATGTGCGCGAGCTCTTGTCGTTGGTCCTCCTCGTGGTGCTTGATGAGTAGTATTAGAGTCCATGGGGATGATGGTGTTAGGCTCTGTATCATCTCCCCCCCTTGGGAGAGATCCGTCCACGGGTTGTGATCTTCATCACCATGGGAAAGAGAGGGAGTCGCCGTGTAGAAGTGGACGACCACCAAGCACTTATGATGTTGAAGCTCGAAATGGGCACTCTCCAATGTCGCACCGTCTTGTGATTCCTTCAAAAGGACCAAGGACAATAAACACTTGAAAAAATGAATGTGGTTAGCGTTAGTGCCAAAACAAGCATTCAAGTGGTGATTCATCCAACAAGTGTCTTCATCAAGCATATCATATGGTTTGACAAAGAAGTGTGACATGTCATGTAAGCACATAAATTGGGCACAAGTAAAAGCATTATGGAAACAATGATGCAAAGGTGAGGTAAAGGTGCTACTATGTGTGACAAGAGAACAAGCATATACCTCAATTTCATAGCAAGCGTGCATAAGGCGCTCAACAAATGGTCTATGGTATGCATATGAAGCATTCAGAACACCAAAATAAATGAAGTGTCTAAACACATGGGTCAAGTGCAAGACAATCCAAGCGTAACGTGCATGGGTTGTAGTGAGTATAGTGTGGCACTCAACACAATAGAAAGAGCAATTGTTCATCATGTGTGAGGCGATCAAGTCATTCAAGCTAGTAGTGCAAAGATGCAACATACTATAGGTAATCATCCCAATTATGTGATGTGTGCAAATAGTAGGCATAGGCAATGCACATGGCATATCGCAAGAACGAACACAAAGCAAGATCAAGGTATCATCATATGCATTGGGCACAAAGCAAACATGGCAATAACAAACAATATCCCCACCAAGCATGCAAATACACATAGAAGTAGTAATATCAATCATCATGTGCAATGCAAAGCATGGGTCACAAATGCATGGCAAAGGCATAGGAATGAGCATAGCATGCAAAGTGAACATGGCAATATGGGTAAATGATATATAATGGACAAGAATCCATAACCATGTGAGGGCCATGTGGAAAAGATGTGCGAAGTCCTTGCGCGAATGGAATGGTGGGGAGTGTAATCCATGGGATCCCAAAGCATTGTTGCTGGCAAGAGCTCATTTCGTCAACTCATGGGATTGTGAGGTTGATGAGTGTTCATAAGTACCTACACAAAACAAAGACAAAGGAAAAATTGTGTGTGCGTGGTATATGTACACATCATCCATTATGATGCGCACGTGTATGTGTTGGTTAGCACAAAATATCAATGCTCAAATAAATGAGATGCGTGATATAGAAACATGACATCCATCATGAAAGGTTTGTGGTTATGTATAGCATAATGGAGACTCAAATTGTGTAATGCATCCCTAGTAATATCTAGAACATTGTCATGAATGGTATGCATATGGTGCTCACAATGTATGGAATCATGTGATACACAATATTTTTCATGGCATGGCATATGAAATGAATTTCACAAATTTTGCAAAGGTAGCATAGCAATATCATTACAAGAGAAACATACCGATAACCATGATCTGGTCATCTATGCCATAAGTGCAAATGTGATTTATTTTAATGGGGCATGCATAGTTACTATGTTGAGATTGAGATGATGCAATATGGGAGATCTCACTCATAGCATATGCCAAGTTTAATGGATTGTCAAACATAATGTGACCAATAGAATTTTCACATGATATCCTATGGAGCATAGCATCACAACTAAGTAATTTTACATGCTCAACATCATATTAATCATAAATGGGTGGCATATCGAAACAAGTAGAGGATGTAGTATGTGATGAATACATAAGGTGCTCAACATCATGCAAGCAATCATTTGCAAGATAGTCCACTGGTGGGACAAGTGAAGTACCATCACCTATATATGTTACCTTTTTCATTCCACTCATGTGGTGTAGGTGAGGTGTCAAAGACCAAATTGTGGTCAACGTCATCATCGTGATGGAACCATGTGGGGGTGCATCATAGTCCACCATGGCCATCGTCTTGTCCAAAGGAAGGACGAAGTCCTCGAGGATCAGCGCGTCATCATATATGGGACCTAGAACCAAATGAGAAGACACAATAGAGGTGGAGGTTAAGTTGTTAGAAATCAAAATGGCCTCACATGCCCTATCAACTACCTCACTCTCTCTATGTGGTGGTGGCTCACTCACTCCCTCAAGGTAGGTGCACTCAATGTCACATATGGTGGAGTCACTCAAATCACTCAAGTGGTGGTGGTGGTCCTCACATGGGAATTGGGGCAACTCGTCATATATGGGGCTAGTGGTGAAGTCACTCTCACTCTCAATATGGTGGCATATGTCATCACTCTCCTCCGAGACCAAAGAGAAAGTCTCATGAGCGGTCTCGTAGCTTGACTCGAAGTATGAGTCCCATTGGGGTGCCGTCTTCAAGTTGTTGAAGAGGTTTGTGCTCACCGCCATGGTCGAAGGGGATGGCCCTTGCTCGACCATCTTGTCATCGTCTTGTATGAGGCTCATATGATGTGGCACCTCGTAGCTCTTCTCCATGACCGAAGGGAATTTCCCATGCTCGGCCATTCTCCTTGAGGGGCTTCCGAAGATGGAAGTGTCGCCCTTGCTTGTGGGTGGTTTCCTTGGACTTGATGATGTCGATGTAGGCGTACTTGTGGGAAGTAGGCAAAGATGTCGTACATCCAAACGCGAAGATGCCTTGATAACACTTGGCGTAGATGCTGAAGTGGTGGTGGTAGCCGTAGCTTCCTCTCGGTGGTGACGATGTCGTTGTAGTTGATGGCGCTCTTTGTCGTCATTCACCTTTGGCTTGCGGCCATCTTGGCGGTCATCTCGAAGATGATGATGGTGCCGCGTGGTACTTTCATTGGATGGCCGGTTTGAAGATTTGTGACTTGAGCGTCTCCGCCTTGAAGATGACGAAGGGGAAGAAGACTTGTAGTTGGCCAACACGTGTCGGATGTCATCCATGTTTGCGTCCAACTTGACGTTGATGTAGTCCCTTTTCCTTGCTTCGGAGTGTCGTATGTCGATGGCGAGTTGCTTGATGCGGTCAAGGACCAAAGATGATGTGCTTTGCCTATCCATCACAAGACTCGAGTAGAGGTGAGTAGTAAATGAGAGAACAAAACCAAAGTTACCTTTTCCGAAGATTGAGGATGTATCGAGTATCACTCAATGTAATGCTACAATAGTAGAATTGGTACCAGGTTTGTTTCTCACACCTACACAAGTAAAGCTTATGGAGGAGCTTGGTTAGGATGGGTGGCACAAAATTTCAAGCAAATGTTAGTCAAGATATCGATAATGTTGAGAAGGTTCACAAAATTGCAAGTAAAGCAAGTAGACCAATAGCAAAGAATGGCACACGGAAACACGCACACGGATAGATAAATAGGGTCGTGCAACCAAGGAATGAGCTCAAAATGTGGCGAAAAACTCTCGAGTTGCACAACTATAGAGATACGTTAGCACGATTGCTCAATAGGCGGATACGACACTTGTGCACAACCTATGAGATGAAAAATGTATCAACTTTCTATCCCAAGTATGCTATATATGTATGATGTTCCGGTGTTTTGCACACGATGATCCAAGATGACCAATATGGTAGTATGATATGCAATGTGGCGATGCTATGGCTATTGCTTACAAGCTCTTTGTTTTTTTTTGTTTTTTTTGCTTAAAAGTTTTTCCTTTTTTTTCTTTGGCCACTTTTGCAAACTTCTCGAAACAAGATAGCAATTGTGTGTGCGGGAACAATCTTGTGAGACAATAGATGATATGATGATACCAAAATGAGGTATGTATGCAATGGTAGGTTCGGATCGATGACCACTAAAGTGCACAAGTAGCATGGCCCGGCAATACTCAAATGGCTAGTCTCGATAGGAAAGTGACGCAAAATGGGCTAGGGGTTAACAAAGCAATGGCAAGAATGAATGTACAATGATGGGATACCACGATACCAAGATGATATAGAGGTTACCGTTCTTGCTTACGGTTAGGTTGTCAAAGTGGTGAAGGTGGCCGATGTCGAATCCTTGGCGAAGTTGAGCGGCAGTGTTGACGATGTCGAACCGTTCCTAGTTAGCCTAAACACCCTAGGAAATGGAAAACCCGCAAACTCAAAATCTCAAATGGAAAATGTCAAATGGTGATAGTGGAATGCGTTGGTGGTTCCAAAGTTTTCAACGCGAAAGTGGTGGTGGTGGTTGATGAAGAAGCAACCGTCCCTAAGTAGCCGAAACACCTTAGGAGACTAAAGTCACCACTCAAGCAACCACAAATGCTATATGGAATTAAAAAATGGGTTAGGTTGTGGAAAGCTATGCTGGTTTTGCGGATGATATGGTGGATGGCCTAGGCAAAGACGCCAAAATGCCAAAATTTTGATGGAGTCAAATCGTGGTGGTAGTATTTTTGTTGGATGGAGGATGTCAATAGCTACAAAACGAGCGAAATAACGTGAAAGTCAGACTCCAGATGAATTAGTTATGGCCGAAATGGTTTTTGGAGTTGGGCTGAAACTGTGGGGGGTGCGGGCACCCGGGGGTGGGAGGGTGCGGGTGCCCGGGGTGGTCAGGGAGTTGGGCAGAAAAGTGGCCCGGGGGTGGCCGATTTGTGCGGAAATTTTTGAGAAAAGGCAAAATTGGGTGGATTTCATGGTGGGAGAGGTGGGGATGGATGGGGGAAGGCTAGATCCACTTGCCAAACAACAAATCTATGGACCAAAAAACAAAATCTCACAAGATCTAACAAATTGCAAGAAAAATTTTTGGGGCTATTTTTGTGGGGATTTTTGAATTAGGACGAAAAACAACAAAATCAAGCTAGAAAATGGGGGGTAGGGACTCCAAGATATGAATCAACCTTGCTCATGATACCAAGATGTTGTAGGGTGAAATCCTAGAAGGGATCTTTTCACACTTGGAGGGGGGAAAGTGATGAACACACAAGAACACAAGGGGGAATCACTCAAACAAACCCAAATCACACATCCACTAGAGTAGCATACATGATATCCACAAGCATACAAGAACAATTCAAGGAAAATAGCACAAGGGTAAAGTTCTTCCCACTCCAAAGGAGGTGAGGTCTTGGTGATGATCTTCTTCAAGAGGAGGCCTTGAATCCACAAGAGGATCTTCTCCTAGAGGAGGCCTTGATCTCCAAGAGGAGCTTATCCAAGAGGAGGCCTAGATCTCCAAGAGGAGAAAGATGAGCAAAGCTCTCTCTTTGTCTATCTAATACTTTGCTAACCTCCCCAACAAACTAGGTGAGGAGTATATATAAGCTAGAATGAATTGGAGGTAAAACAAGGGTACATAGGTAAATTATCCCGAAATACGCATAGCCATGGTGGAGGGTTCGGGCACCCGGGGTCAAGGGGTCCGGGCACCCGAGGGTCTCTTGGAGACGGAGGACCGGGCACCCGGGGGTGAAGTCTGGGCACCTGGGGCGCGCCTCGGGAGGGGGGCCGGGCACCCGGGGGTGTGAGGCCCAGGAACCCGGTGCATCCAGGGAGTCACGCCGTTGGCGGATGGCAGGGCCGGGCACCCGGGGGTGGATGGTGCGGGCACCCGGGGTGTCTAGAGAGCTTCCGGTGCTTCATGCTTTGCGTGACTTCCATCCTGTTCCTTCCTCCATGGTCGCTTGTATCCTCATCCTAGCTTCCTCACGGTCATCTCCTTGGTATCTAAGAATGCACAACGTTCCCATTTGAGGTAGGACCCAACTCACATGTGAATCCGAATGAATTTCGAAGAGGAAAGAGTTAACCTTGGTTTCGATGGCACGTGCACGAGCTCTTGTCATTGGTCCTCCTCGTGGTGCTTGATGAGTAGTATCAGAGTCCATAGGGATGATGGTGGGATGCTCCGCATCACATCGTGTCCCACGTCTAATGTTCCCCATCGACCAAGGTCCACAGTTTGGGACCCCCTACCCAAGATCCGTCGGTTTTGACACCGATAACTAGAATTATTAGTTGTAAACTAATAAACCTGCTAAATGTGTCATGGAACTTTGCAAGCGGTTGTGATGGATAGCCCAATGCAATACAGTTTTCTTCAACAAATCATGTGTGATATAGTTGAATAAAGCAAACGGTTAACGGAGGCAGAGCGTGTGTGATCATTACACCTATCACACACGAGGCTATACATAAAACTGTGTGGGATGTATATACGAATCGAAACGTTTGTCTGGGATTCACTGTGTGGGATGTGCAGATGAACGAAAATGTTTGTCTGGGATTCACTGTGTAGGATGTGCAGACGAATAGAAACGTTTCTCTGGGATTCACTGTGTGAGATGTGCAGACGAACGGAAACGTTTCTCTGGGAATCACTGTGTGGGATGTACCTATGAACGAAAACGATTGGGCATGTATAATTTTATGTGATGGCTAGCCCGATCGCACACGAGCTCAGTTTGCCCAGTGTGTGTGACTGGAGGGCCTATCCCCGACTGTTTCTGGGTCGTGTGGGAAAGACCCCCATATAGCCCACACTACCAAGGTGACGGTTCAAAATGTCGTCAAGGAAAGGGGTTAAAAACCATTTGTATTGTCCGCTTCCAACCCATTTTGACCCAAGTTTGGGTCGCGTTTGCGTCATAACGGACAGCGCGCATACGTGCGCAGGCGCTCTCCTTGTCCTCCCCTGGCTCGCCTGTCGGTGAGACAATCCCCTTTTCATCTTCCCCTACACGGGCTGCCCCTCCCACTAGTGCAGAAAAGCCTAGCTATGGTGTGGCAAAAATGGCCTTGCTGGTGTGGACACCCGACGCCACCAATATGGCGTCATTGTTGAAAAATAGTGGTGGTGTTGGGCCTATGTCAGTAGTATTTTGCGCGTTGATGGTGTGCCACGTGGTCAATGCCAGTAGTAAGTTTATCTTACCACTATCGTTCCTTGTTGGCCAACGTCAGCAAATTGATTTATTGGTAATAAAAAATATTAATTCACAAACTAAATAATTGTACTTCAGAAAAGTAACTAGCTAGTTATTCAATAGATGCTCACTAACTCAAGATACTCATCAACTAAACAAGTTAAACTTCACAAAAGTTACTCATTAACTCAAGTTACTCATCAACTCAAGATGGACTAGCTAGTTAAAGAACTACTTTTCATCAAGGATTATGCTCAGCTAGCGAAGCTTCTTTGTATTTCTCTCTCCATCTTTTCTGAAATGAGCCATGTCTACCTTGAGCTCATTCCTCTCTGCCCCGAGGAGTTTTCTCTCCTGCTTCAGCTTATTCCTCCCCTCGATTAGCTTATCCCTCTCGTCCCTCAGCTTATTAGTCTTCCTTGTGAGATCAACACTCTCATTGTGCAGTTGACCCGTCTCCGCCTTCAGCAAGGCATTCACCTGCTGCAGGTTGTTAATGATATACTGATGAGTCTCTAAGAGATCTTTTTTGAGCATGTCCACATTGTACACCTTCTCCTTGTTGCCTCCAGAATTGGCCATGACCTGATGCACAAATAAATAATTTGTTAGACAAAGTAGTTCAACATATGCTACACATGTCATTTTTACAAATGTACACTAGAGAAAACACATGGTAGTTTCCATCTATTCAAACTCCTAATTATCTAACTCATGGAAGTTTTCATCTATTCAAACTCCTAATTATCTAACACATGACAGTTTCTACACATACAAACACATGGTAGTTTCTAAGTTACATGTGACTAAGTTGCTAAATTGCCTAAATTACCATTGAACTAGCATCCATTGAAAGAAAGAACTAGCATGCCACACTTTTTCAGTCACATACCCCACTTTTCATAGACTCAACTACTAGCCAACTTTTGCCACAAGTGTGGCGACCAGTTTGGCCGCCACAAAAACTATGGCATGCCACACTTGGGGCACACAAGTGTGGCAAAGTGTGGATGGCAACCAAACATGCCCATAATTTCCTCAGAATTATGTAAGAAAAGCATAAATCACTCAATCATGACAAGTGTGTGTTTTGGAACGTAGCATGCAATTTATAAAAAATTCCTACACTCACGCAAGATCTATCTAGGAGATGCATAGCAACGAGAGGGGGAGAGTGTGTCCACATACCCTCGTGGACCGAAAGTGGAAGCGTTGGGTTAATGCGGTTGATGTAGTCGAACGTCTTCACGATCCAACCGATCTAGTACCGAACGTACGGCACCTCTGAGTTCAGCACACATTCAGCTCGATGACGTCCCTCGAACTCTTGATCCGGCAGAGGGTCGAGGGAGAGTTTCGTCAGCACTATGATGCTATGACCGGAGGAGTAAACTATGGAGGGGGGCACCGCACACGGCTAAGAGAACAACTGGTGTGCTTTGGGGTGCCCCTGCCCCCGTATATAAAGGAGGGGAGGAGGAGGCCGTCCACCAAAGGGCACGCCACGGGGGGGGAGTCCTACTAGGACACCACTCCTAGTAGGATTCGCCTCCCCCCTCTTTTTTCCTTCTCACGGAGGGGGAAAAGGGGGAAGGAGAGGGGAGAGGAGAAGGAAAGGGGGGCGTGCCCCCTCGCCTAGTCCAATTCGGACTCCCCATGGGAGGGGGCACGACCACCCCTTGTGGGCTGCCTCCCCTCTCCCCTATGGCCCATGTAGGCCCAACAATTCCCCGGGGGGTTCCGGTAACCCCTCGGTACTCCGAAATATATCCGAACCATTCCAAAACCATTCCGGTGTCCGAATATCAACGCCCAATATATCAATCTTTACATCTCGACCATTTCGAGACTCCTCGTCATGTCTGTGATCTCATCGGGACTCCAAACAAACTTCGGTCACCAAAACACACAACTCATAATACAAATCGTCATCGAACGTTAAGCATGCGGACCCTACGGGTTCGAGAACTATGTAGACATGACCGAGACACATCGCAGGTCAATAACTAATAGCGGAACCTGGATGCTCATATATGTTCCTACATATTCTACGAAGATCTTTATCGGTCAAACCGTAATGACAACATACGTTATTCCCTTTGTCATTGGTATGCTACTTGCCAGAGATTCGATCGTCGGTATCCTCATACCTAGTTCAGTCTCGTTACCGGCAAGTCTCTTTACTCGTTCTGTAATGCATCATCCCGCAACTAACACATTAGTCACATTTCTTGCAAGGCTTATAGTGATGTGCATTGCCGAGAGGGCCCAGAGATACCTCTCCGATACTCGGAGTGACAAATCCTAATCTTGATCTATGCCAACCCAACAAACACCTTTGGAGACACCTGTAGAGCATCTTTATAGTCACCCAGTTATGTTGTGACGTTTGATAGCACACAAGGTGTTCCTCCGATATTCGGGAGTTGCATAATCTCATAGTCAGAGGAATATGTATTAGTCATGAAGAAAGCAATAGCAATGAAACTTAACAATCATTATGCTTAGCTAACGGATGGGTCTTGTCCATCACATCATTCTCTAATGATGTGATCATGTTCATCAAATGACAACACATGTCTATGGTCGGGAAACTTAACCATCTTTGATTAACGAGCTAGTCAAGTAGAGGCATACTAGGGACACTCTGTTTTGTCTATGTATTCACACATGTACTAAGTTTCCGGTTAATAAATTCTAGCATGAATAATAAACATTTATCATGATATAAGGATATATAAATAACAACTTTATTGCCTCGAGGGCATATTTCTTTCAGTCTCCCACTTGCACTAGAGGTAATAATCTAGATGACATTGTAATTATTCTAACACCCATAGAGTCTTGGTGCCGATCATGTTTTGCTCGTGGAAGAGGCTTAGTCAACGGGCCTGCAACATTCAGATCCGTATGTATTTTACAAATCTCTATGTCTCCCTCCTTGACTTGATCGCGGTTGGAGTTGAAGCGTCTCTTGATGTGTTTGGTTCTCTTGTGGAATCTGGATTCCTTCGCCAAGGCAATTGCTCCAGTATTGTCACAAAAGATTTTCATTGGACCCGATGCACTAGGTATTACACCTAGATAGGATATGAACTCCTTCATCCAGACTCCTTCATTTGCTGCTCCCGCCACGATGCTCTGCTTGGAACTACACCAACTGACAGCTCCACCATTCAATATAAATACATATCCGGTTTGTGACTTAGAGTCATCCGGATCAGTGTCAAAGCTTGCATCGACGTAACCATTTACGACAAGCTCTTTGTCACCTCCATAAAGGAGAAACATATCCTTAGTCCTTTTCAGGTATTTCAGGATGTTCTTGACCGCTGTCCAGTGATCCACTCCTGGATTACTTTGGTACCTCCCTGCTAAACTTATAGCAAGGCACACATCAGGTCTGGTACACATCATTGCATACATGATAGAACCTATGGCTGAGGCATAGGGAATGACTTTCATTTTCTCTCTATCTTCTGTAGTGGTCGGGCAATGAGTCTGACTCAACTTCACACCTTGTAACACAGGCAAGAACCCTTTCTTTGACTGATCCATTTTGAACTTCTTCAAAACTTTATCAAGGTATGTGCTTTGTGAAAGTCCAATTAAGCGTCTTGATCTATCTCTATAGATCTTCATGCCCAATATATAAGCAGCTTCACCGAGGTCTTTCATTGAAAAATTCTTATTCATGTATCCTTTTATGCTATCAAGAAATTCTATATCATTTTCAATCAACAATATGTCATCCACATATAATATTAGAAATGCTACAGAGCTCCCACTCACTTTCTTGTAAATACAGGCTTCTCCAAAAGTCTGTATAAAACCATATGCTTTGACCACACTATCAAAGCATATATTCCAACTCCGAGAGGCTTGCACCAGTCCATAAATGGGTCGTTGGAGCTAGCACACTTTGTTAGCACCTTTAGGATCGACAAAACCTTCAGGTTGCATCATATACAACTCTTCTTTAAGAAATCCATTAAGGAATGCAGTTTTGACATCCATTTGCCAAATTTCCTAATCATAAAATGCGGCAATTGGTAACATGATTCAGACAGACTTAAGCATCGCAACGGGTGAGAAAGTCTCATCGTAGTCAACCCCTTGAACTTGTCGAAAACGTTTTGCAACAAGTCGAGCTTTGTAGACAGTAACATTACCGTCAGCGTCAGTCTTCTTCTTGAAGATCCATTTATTCTCTATGGCTTGCCGATCATCGGGCAAGTCAACCAAAGTCCACACTTTGTTCTCATACATGGATCCCATCTCAGATTTCATGGCCTCAAGCCATTTCGCGGAATCTGGGCTCATCATCGCTTCCTCATAGTTCATAGGTTCGTCATGGTCTAGTAATATGACTTCCAGAATAGGATTACCGTACCAATCTGGTGCGGACCGTACTCTGCTTGACCTACGAGGTTCGGTAGTAACTTGATCTGAAGTTTCATGATCATCGTCATTAACTTCCTCACTAATTGGTGTAGGCATCACTGGAACTAATTTCTGTGATGAACCATTTTCCAATTCGGGGGAAGGTACAACTACCTCATCAAGTTCTATTTTCCTCCCACTCACTTCTTTTGAGAGAAACTCCTTCTCTAGAAAGGATCCATTCTTAGCAACAAATATCTTGCCTTCGGATCTGTGATAGAAGGTGTACCCAACAGTTTCTTTTGGGTATCCTATGAAGACACATTTCTCCTATTTGGGTTCGAGCTTATCAGGTTGAAGCTTTTTCACATAAGCATTGCAGCCCCAAACTTTAAGAAATGACAGCTTAGGTTTCTTGCCAAACCAATGTTCATATGGTGTCGTCTCAATGGATTTAGATTGTCGGTGTACAAAAGTAGGGGCCTTCTGTACCCCTTTACTTGTGCACGGGCAGTTGTAGCCACACCTGCGGCCACGCTTGGCAGGGTAGAGGAAGCAAGATACAAGACTACCAGGGCAACACTCAAGCCAGAGGCATGAAGAACAAAGGAGCAAGATGGGTCTCCCCTGGCAACACCCTTGCCACGGCGGCCTGCGTAGCCCCGGAAAGAGCCTTGTCGGGGCAACTTGCCCAACACCAGCAAGGCCACCACCCTTGAGCCTAAGAGTTCCGACACCATCGACAACATTTGGAACCAAGGCTCGGGAGGCGCCTGCATGGTGGCGTGCAGATCTTTGTGAAGACCAGAGGCCTGCAAGACTAGATGAGAACCAGAAGACTAAAGCCCCCGGCAAAACCCTTGCCGGGGACGCCCACGAGACCCCCGGCAAGATCCTTACCGGGGACGCTCACAAGACCCCGGCAAGACCCTTGCCGGGGACATCTGCGCGGCCACACCCAGGCCCGCACCTACCAAGGTTTCACTGCCCCTCACCTGTTCCGACGTGGCGGCCAGCCTATCAACTAGGCGCGCACCTACGTTGCAGCATGCAACTTCTAGGCCAACTAGCCAAGAACCTGCGTGGTGGCATGCAGATCTTCGTGAAGACCCTGCCACCGCACCAGCTCAGCAGACAGCCAGGCAGCGTGGCGCTGCATGCCACGTTAGCTCGGACGTGCGCCGAAGCAAGGCGAGGCAGCGATGGACAGGACGAGCTTATTTGCCGCCCCCGATAAAGCAAGAGGGCACGTCGGCAGCACATTAAATGTGTTTGTCCTACGGTGCCAGGCGATAGACTTGTACACTGTACATACTTTCCACCTCCTGTGTGCCACTGTGGCGACCCCTTTGACATATAAAAGGAGGCCCGAGGCGTACTGAGGAAGGATTCGGACTTTTTGTTCTAGGCATGCACCGCAGCTTGTTCAAGAGCTCAAGAACACCAAATATACACCAAAGCAGGACTAGGGTATTACGCATCCTTTGTGGCCCGAACCTAGATAAAATTCCCCCGCGTTGATCTTCTAAACCCGCTCTTTGCATAGCCCCGCGCCCCGCCAACCATAGTAGGGATTCCCTGTGATCCCGTAGGTGTCGTTTTCCCCGACATCTTTGGCGCGCCAGGTAGGGGCGCAAGCTGTGGAAAATCTGGTTCTGGAGTCACCTCATCGACTCCTTCATCGCAATAGCTCAGGAGAAGAAGGCGACGTCGATCAGCCACACTCCGGTGCCGTCCACTGCCGTAACAACCATCCGCGTGGCGACGAAAAAGCTAAGTCACGCAAAACCTTGAGCAATTTCTTCTTTTTATAAGGTTATCCTCCTCAAAAAATCTTGCCCCTTGTATGGGAAACCTGTACGCAATGGAACCCTTCCGCTATTGGCAACGCCCTTGTTCTGTTTCGAGTCTGCTCAACAGTTCAAGCGGCCACGCTGAGAACGGCAAGGTGGCTTGCCCGGCAGCAAGCGCCCCCCGGCAGGCTGCTAAGGATCCGTTCCTCAAGGAGCCTGCATGGGTTTATGCACCGGCAAACCTATCCAACTAGGCGTGGGGTGTGTACATACAAGGAAAGATCAAACGGGAAGATAGCATGCTTCATTTTCAAAGTACTGCAGAGTTATATTACATCAATAATTGTCGCTGTTCTAACTTAAGATAAATTGTCTTGGGCATGAACCCGCAGCGGCAAGGAGAAACGGGGTGGCTAGTCCCGGCGCTGGCCCTCCACCCTCTGGACTCCGTCAATGCGGCTGATGATGGGCTCAATATGCTCTTCGAGCGCCACGAGGTCCGTCCCCTCTGGCAAGCTCTCCAGCGCGTCGGCGAAGTCGACGCTGGGGTTCCAGAACGCCACCTTGGTGAGCACCTTGATCAGGGCACCCCAGCAGGGCCTCCGGGACTCGTTGGCCAGATGAGTTGCTCGATTGGAGCGGAGCTGTTCTAGGGCGTCGAGGACGCGCTCGAAGAACAAGGTCAGCCTGGCATTGGGGCTCACGTTCGGCTCCTGGGAGTACCTGACATCCGGCATGCCCATGATGGCTAGCTGCACGGTGATCCTCCCCGCGACGTCGACGAGGCGGCTGATCCACAGATTCACGTTGCCCACATATTCATTGTGGGCAGCGGCATCATCCTTCCGCAGCCGCCTCTCGTCCTCAAGGGTCTTGTTGAGGGTCTCCTCACGGGCCCTAACCTCTGAGAGCATCCCCTCCAAGCGGTCCAGTTTCAGCTTCAGGTCATTGATGGAGTCGTTGGCCTCGGAGAGCAGCTTGGCCTTGTCGGAGATGGTGACCTGCAAATCCGCCAGGGTGCGGTTGGCCGTGTCCCTCTCCGCCGTCAGTGCCAAGATCTCCTTCTTCAACTGCCCCAGCTCCAGCTCCAGCTTCTCCACCTTGTCGGCCTGGTCCAGGGCCTGAGCATCGAGTGCCTCCTTGTGCCTCTGCTCCAGCTCCTGGATCCGCTGCGCGACGATCTTCCCGATTTCTTCATCCTTGCCGCGGAGCGTGGCGGCAAGCGCCTGCTCACGGGCAACGAGGTCTTCCTCCTGGCTGTTCAGCAGAGCCTGCTGCTGCTGCCGAGCAGCCTCGTCCTTGGCGGCCTGATCCTTCGCCACCTCCTGGGCCTTCTCGATATCGGCCTGCTTCAGGAAGAGCTCTCGCTTGCACTCATCCAGCTCACCCTGGGCAGCCCTCAATTCATCTCGGGCCTCGCCAAACCAGACCTGCGTCTGAGCGATGCGCTCCTCAAAATCCGCCTCCGCCTTGTCCACCGGTGCCATCCTAGATTTCACTTTGTCTTGGCGGGCACGGTGGAGCGCTTGGAACTTCTGAAAGTTGGCGCTCATGGCTCAGAGGAGCTGCTCTTCTTGGGAACCGCCGCTGCTGGCACTCAGTTCATCGACAACCTGGAGCCCAGCAGTGGCAAGTGCCTGATCATTGAAGACCTCCCCCTCGGCAGGCGCTCTAGTGTCTGTCGTCCCTGGGAGGTGGACGAACAGGTCGTCGCCCACCCTCAGGTACTTGCCCGGGGCAGGGGCTGCAGGGGAGGAAGGTTGGTCGTTCGCCACCTCCTCCTCGGCGGGCTCCTTGACGGCCTCCCCGGCGGCGGCCTTGCCAGGCTCCCCGGCAGGCCCCTTGCCGGCCTCCCCGACAGTGGCCCCACTGGTCTCCCCGGCAGGCCCCTTGCCGGCACCCTCGGCGGCAGACTTGGCGGCTTCCTCAGCCGCGATCTTGGCGGCCTCAGCTTCGGCATCCTTGGCGACCTCCTCGATGACAGTGTCGATGTCCTCATGGTACATCGAGGGAGGGTCTGGAAACCGGAAAGGAGAATGAAACAAGGCCAAGGACAAAGTTCAGAACAAAAGAAAAAAGACAGGGACGGGAGGCAGGCCGCTTACCCGTGCCAAGCTGAGAAGCGATTCCCTCCCCGCCAACATTCATTGCCGAGACGGAGCCACCGGCACCCAAGCTCGCTGCCTCCTCCTCCATGTGTGTGGGCTCAGCGGTGGATGCCCTTGCCGGGGATGCCCCTCTGTGCAGCATGGTCGATGGGGGCGGCGTGTTGGGAGTGGCCCTCAGCGGCTCCTCCTGCTGCCGCTCTCCTCCTGCAAACCCGGCAAGGTCAGCACCAAGGATTCGTGCCCCAACGCCCATCGATGGGGAGCGAGTAATGAACTTGCGTTGGGGGCTGGAGCGGGGGCTGCGTTGAGGGCTGGCATCCGGGCTGATCTCCACCACCACCGGCGTGCGTGGAGTGCTCGCCGGGGGCTTGTCGCCCGTCGAAGCCTTGGTCCTCTTCGCCACCCTCTGGGCCAGCGTCTCCGTGTCGCTGCAAAGACAAGATCAAGTCAGGGAAAATGGCACAGGCTGAGGGTCAGAAATGATGAGGCGCAAGATACTTACTCGTCCTCCTCCGCCAGCCTCCTCTTCTTCTTTGGGCTGAAGGACCCAAGATCAAAGTCAATCTCCGGGCCATCGTCCGAGGGAGGAGGGGAAGGCGAATCCTGCGCTGCTTCGGCAAGGAAGAAGCGGCGGCCGCTGCCTTCTTCTTCGCTACCGCGGCCCTCGTCTAGCGCACGGGCTGCACCTGGCCCTGTTGCCGCTGCGTGGTCCTGCCGGGCCGGACCGTCTCGCCAGAGCTAACCCGCCACAGGACGCGCCTCCTCCCCGGCGGCGAGGAGTCATCCGGCTCAGTCTCCTCTCCGGTCGACTCCTCGACCATGTCTTCAACAAGGGGGCCCCGGCGCCGATGCCGCTGGCCTCCCCGGCAGACCCCGCCCACTCGGCGAGCTCTTTAATCTCTGCGGCCGTGTCGGCCTCATCCTCCATGGTGCCGACGCTGTCGACCTCCTTGGCGAGTGCCGCCTCCTCCGCCCTTGCGGCAATGTATGCCAGCTCCTCCCGAGTGGTGTCGTGGACGAACAGTGGCTCATCACAAACATACCTCTCCGACATGTTGTCGAAGAAGGCCTGCACCCGCTCCGCTTCCGGCTCGGCCCAGCTTGGATCGAGGCCGTGCGCGTTGAAGTCCGGCATCATGGCGATGATGGCGGTCTGGCAAGAGTTGTTGCTCAACAGGACCACTCCCGCTGGCAACCCAAACAAAGACCCATCGGCCCTGACGGCCTTGCTGGCCTTCATGGCCTTGCCGGTCCTCTCGACCCCGCCGGCCTCGTCGACCTTGAGCTGGAAGAGCCTCTGGCAAAGATGGGCATGCTGCAGCATCGTGAAATTGTGCTTCAAGCCAGGGCGGAGCCTCATGACGTCGGCTGCGTTCCTGAAGTCCCTGGCCGGCCTCCCCTTGTTGTGCAATGGGGCAATCCGGCGGCGGATGAAGTCTGCCCCAATCATCTCGAGGGTGAGCCCGGCCGAAGTGAGGCGATGGATCCTGGTGGTGGCGACCGTGAGCTTCTCGTCGTTGGCGTCGACATCGCCCCAGTCCTTCCTGCGGACCGGCGGCGCTCGGCGGACCCGGCAGAACTCCTGCGGATCTGCCTCCTCGATCCAGCACCACTGGCCCCGCCACTCATCCCACCTCTCCTTCTGGGCACCCTCCAGATACGTGCCCCTGCCCTGGGTCCTTGGAATCCAGGTGATGCAGCCAGAGATGGCACTCCCTGGCTGGATGCGAGGATAGAAGTAGTGGCGCAAGAGCGCCGTGCTGGGGAGCACTCCGGCAAAGCACTCGTGAAGATGGGCGAAGAAGGCCATGCACGCCACGGCGTTCGGCGTAAGGTTGAGGAGATGGAAGCCGTAGGTGTGCATGATGTCGTTGAAGAAATCAGAGAAAGGGGGGCAGAGCCCGCAGGAGAAATAATCAACGAAGAAGGCGTACCGGTTTGGACCGGCCTCGGCAAAGGCGGCGGGGATGATGCGCGTGGCAGGGTGCCTCGATGTCTCCCTTCCCCACAGGGGCCTGAACATGTCTCTGAGGGTGAGCGCATCGACCGTCGAGGGGAAGAGGGCGCGTTGCGTCCACGTCTCCACCAGCTCGCTCTCCGGCGCCTCCTTCCCCCCGGCGTCCTTGGCCGCTCCCTTGCCCTTGCTCGACTTGGGCACCATGGCGGTTGAGAGGGAGTGAGGGATCGAAGGCAATGTGGGCGCGGCAGCGGCAAGTGGGGGCGAGAGCGTCGACTTGCGCCTAGAGAAGAGAGGGGAACGGCGGTTTCCAAGATTGGAAAAGGCACAGAGGGTAAATGAGCAGTGCCCCTGCGGTTTTTCTTTTTTTTATGGGGAAGATGCGGGCCGCCTCTTTACTATTTACCACTATGTGACGCAAGCGTGCAGCAACCGCCCCACGCACGACCCACACGTCATGCACTCAATGCGGGTCGTGGGGGAAGCGCAACTGGCGAAGGGATTACCGCGGTTAAAACTCTGCCACACGTGCCCGCGCACCGTTCTGGGCCTGGCCCAACAAACGCGTCGCACTTATGTTTGGCCCAGGCCCGGGGGCTCCTGTCGGTGTACAAAAGTAGGGGCCTTCTGTACCCCTTTACTTGTGCACAGGCAGTTGTAGCCACACCTGCGGCCACGCTTGGCAGGGCAGAGGAAGCAAGATACAAGACTACCAGGGCAGCACTCAAGCCAGAGGCATGAAGAACAAAGGAGCAAGATGGGTCTCCCCCGGAAACACCCTTGCCGGGGCGGCCTGCATAGCCCCAGCAAGAGCCTTGCCGGGGCAACTTGCCCAACACCAGCAAGGCCACCACCCTTGAGCCCAAGAGTTCCGACACCATTGACAACATTTGGAACCAAGGCTCGGGAGGCGCCTGCATGGTGGCATGCAGATCTTTGTGAAGACCAGAGGCCTGCAAGACTAGATGAGAACCAGAAGACTAAAGCCCCCGGCAAAACCCTTGCCGGGGATGCCCACGAGACCCCGGCAAGATCCTTGCCGGGGACGCTCACAAGACCCCGGCAAGACCCTTGCCAGGGACATCTGCGGGGCCACACCCAGGCCCGCACCTACCAAGGTTTCACTGCCCCTCACCCGTTCCGACATGGCAGCCAGCCTGTCAACTAGGCGCGCACCTACGTGGCAGCATGCAAATTCTAGGCCAACTAGCCAAGCACCTGCGTGGTGGCATGCAGATCTTCGTGAAGACCCTGCCACCGCACCAGCTCAGCAGCCAGCCAGCCAGCGTGGCGCTGCATGCCTCGTCAGCTCGGACGCGCGTCGAAGCAAGGCGAGGCGGCGATGGATGGGATGAGCTTCTTTGCCGTCCCCGATAAAGCAAGAGGGCACGTCGGTAGCACATTAAATGTATTTGTCCTACGGTGCCAGGCGATAGACTTGTACACTGTACATACTTTCCACCTCCTGTGTGCCACTGTGGCGACCCCTTTGACATATAAAAGGAGGCCCGAGGCGTACTGAGGAAGGATTCATACTTTTTGGGCTAGGCATGCACCGTAGCTAGTTCAAGAGCTCAAGAACACCAAATATACACCAAAGCAGGACTAGGGTATTACACATCGTTTGCGGCCCGAACCTGGATAAAATTCCCCCGTGTTGATCTTCTATACCCGCTCTTTGCACAGCCCCGTGCCCCGCCAACCGTAGTAGGGATTCCCTGTGATCCCATAGGTGTCGTTTTCCCCGACATAGATGGTGCCCTATTTAACGTGAATGCAGCCGTCTCTAAAGCATAACCCCAAAACGATAGTTGTAAATCGGTAAGAGACATCATAGATCGCACCATATCCAATAAAGTACGGTTACGACGTTCGGACACACCATTACGCTGTGGTGTTCCAGGTGGCGTGAGTTGCGAAACTATTCCACATTGTTTCAAATGAAGACCAAACTCGTAACTCAAATATTCGCCTCCGCGATCAGACCGTAGAAATTTTCTTTTCTTGTTACGATGATCTTCCACTTCACTCTAAAATTCTTTGAACTTTTCAAATGTTTCAGACTTATGTTTTATTAAGTAGATATACCCATATCTGCTCAAATCATCTGTGAAGGTCGGAAAATAACGATACCCGCCGCGAGCCTCAACACTCATCGGACCACATACATTAGTATGTATTATTTCCAATAAGTCAGTGGCTCGCTCCATTGTTCCGGAGGACGAAGTCTTAGTCATCTTGCCCATGAGGCATGGTTCGCAAGCATCAAGTGATTCCAAAAGCCCATCAACATGGAGTTTCTTCATGCGCTTTACACCAATATGACCTAAACGACAGTGCCATAAACAAGTTGCACTATCATTATTAACTTTGCATCTTTTGGCTTCAATATTATGAATATCTGTATCACTACGATCGAGATTCAACAAAAATAGACCACTCATCAAGGGTGCATGACCATAAAAGATATTACTCATATAAATAGAACAACCATTATTCTCTGATTTAAATGAATAACCGTCTTGCATCAAACAAGATCCAGATATAATATTCAAGCTCAACACTGGTACCAAATAACAATTATTCAGGTCTAAAACTAGTCCCGAAGGTAGATGTAGAGGTAGCGTGCCGACGGCGATCACATCGACCTTGGAACCATTTCCGACGCGCATCGTCACCTCGTCCTTAGCCAATCTTTGTTTAATCTGTAGCCCCTATTTCGAGTTGCAAATATGAGCAAAAGAACCAGTATCAAATACTCAGGCGCTACTACGAGCATTAGTAAGGTACACATCAATAACATGTATATCAAATATACCTTTCACATTGCCATCCTTCTTATCCGCCAAATACTTGGGGCAGTTCCGCTTCCAGTGACCAATCCCTTTGCAGTAGAAGCACTCAGTTTCAGGCTTAGGTCCAGACTTGGGCTTCTTCCCGGGAGCAGCAACTTGCTTGCTATTCTTCTTGAAGTTCCCCTTCTTCCCTTTACCCTTTTTCTTGAAACTAGTGGTCTTGTTAACCATCAACACTTGATGCTCCTTCTTGATTTCTACCTCCGCAGCCTTTAGCATTGCGAAGAGCTCGGGAATTGTCTTTTCCATCCCTTGCATATTATAGTTCATCACGAAGCCTTTATAGCTTGGTGGCAGTGATTGAAGAACTCTGTCAATGACACTATCATCCGGGAGATTAACTCCTAGCTGAATCAAGTGGTTATGGTACCCAGACATTCTGAGTATGTGTTCACTGACAGAACTGTTCTCCTCCATCTTGCAGCTATAGAACTTGTTGGAGACTTCATATCTCTCAACTTGGGGATTTTCTTGAAATATTAACTTCAACTCTTGGAACATATCATATGCTCCATGACGTTCAAAACGTCTTTGAAGTCCCGATTCAAAACCTTAAAGCATGGCACACTGAACTATCGAGTAGTCATCAGCTTTAGTTTGCCAGACGTTCATAACGTCCGGAGTTGCTCCTGCAGCGGGCCTTGCACCAAGCGGTGCTTCGAGGACGTAATTCTTCTGTGCAGCAATGAGGATAATCCTCAAGTTACGGACCCAGTCCGTGTAGTTGCTACCATCATCTTTCAACTTAGCTTTCTCTAGGAACGCATTAAAAATCAAGGGAACGATAGCACGGGCCATTGATCTACAACAACATAGATATGCAAAAAACTATCAGGACTAAGTTCATGATAAATTTAAGTTCGATTAATCATATTACTTAAGAACTCCCACTTAGATAGACATCCCTCTAGTCATCTAAATGATCACGTGATCCATATCAACTAAACCATGTCCGATCATCCCGTGAGATGGAGTAGTTTTCAATGGTGAACATCTCTATGTTGATCATATCTACTATATGATTCACGTTTGATCTTTCAGTCTCAGTCTTCCGAAACCATATCTACATATGCTAGGCTCGTCAAGTTTAACCCAAGTATTCTGCACGTGCAAAGCTGTCTTACACCCGTTGTATGTGAACGTAGACCTTATCACACCCGATCATCACGTGGTGTCTCAGCAAGACGAACTGTAGCAACGGTGCATACTTAGGGAGAACACTTATACCTTGAAATTTAGTGAGGGATCATCTTATAATGCTACCACCGTACTAAGCAAAATAAGATGCATAAAAGATAAACATCACATGCAATCAAAATATGTGACATGGTAGGGCCATCATCATCTTGTGCCTTTGATCTCCATCTCCAAAGCACCGTTATGATCTCATCGTCACTGGCTTGACACCTTGATCTCCATCGTAGCGTCGTTGTCGTCTTGCCAACTATTGCTTCTACAACTATCGCTGCCGCATAGTGATAAAGTAAAGCAATTACATGGCGATTGCATTTCATACAATAAAGCGACAACCATAAGGCTCTTGCCAGTTGCCGATAGCTTTTACAAAACATGATCATCTCATACAATAACTTATATCACATCATGTCTTGACCATATCATATCACAACATGCCCTGCAAAAACAAGTTAGACGTCCTCTACCTTGTTGTTGCAAGTTTTACGTGGCTGCTACGGGCTTCTAGCAAGAACCGTTCTTACCTACGCATCAAAAACACAAAGATTTTTCGTCAAGTGTGCTTTTTTAACCTTCAACAAGGACCGATCGTAGTCAAATTCGATTCAACTAAAGTTGGAGAAACAGAGACCCGCCAGCCACCTTTATGCAAAACAAGTTGCATGTCTATCGGTGGAACCGGTCTCATGAATGTGGTCATGTAAGGTTGGTCCGGGCTGCTTCATCCAACAATACCGTCGAATCAAAATAAGACGTTGGTGGTAAGCAGTATGGCTATTATTGCCCACAACTCTTTGTGTTCTACTCGTGCATATTATCTACGCATAGACCTGGCTCGGATGCCGCTATTGGGGAATGTAGCATGTAATTTCAAAAAAAAATCCTATGCTCACGCAAGATCTATCTACGAGATGCATAGCAACGAGAGGGGGAGAGTGTGTCCACGTACCCTCGTAGACCAAAAGCGGAAGCGTTAGGTTAACGCGGTTGATGTAGTCGAACGTCTTCATGATCGAACCGATCTAGTACCGAACGTACGGCACCTCCGAGTTCAGCACACGTTTAACTCGATGACGTTCCTCGAACTCTTGATCCAACAGAGGGTCGAGGGAGAGTTTCATCAGCACGATGGCGTGGTGACGGTGATGGCGATGTGATCCGCGCAGGGCTTCGCCTAAGCAATACGACGCTATGACCAGAGGAGTAAACTATGGAGGGGGGCACCGCACACGGCTAAGAGAACAATTGTTGTGCTTTGGGGTGCCCCCTGCCCCCATATATAAATGAGGGGAGGAGGAGGCCGGCCACCAAGGAGGCGCGCCATGGGGGGAGCCCTACTAGGACTCTACTCCTAGTAGTATTCGCCCCCCCCCACTTTTTTCCTTCTCACGGAGGGGGAAAAGGGGGGAGGAGAGGGAACAGGAGAAGGAAAGGGGGCGCGCCCCCTCCCCTAGTCCAATTCGGACTCCCCATGGAAGGGGGGCATGGCCACCCCTTGTGGGCTTCCTCCCCTCTCCCCTATGGCCCATGTAGGCCCAACAATTCCCCGGGGGGTTTCTGTAACCCCTGGGTACTCCGAAATATATCCGAACCATTCCAAAACCATTCTAGTGTCCGAATATCATCGTCCAATATATCAATCTTTACCTCTCGACCATTTCAAGACTCCTCGTCACATCCGTGATCTCATCCGGGACTCCGAACAAACTTCGGTCACCAAAACACACAACTCATAATACAAATCATCATCGAACGTTAAACGTGCGGACCCTACGGGTTCGAGAACTATGTAGACATGACCGAGACACATCTCCGGTCAATAACCAATAGCGGAAGCTGGATGCTCATATTGGTTCCTACATATTCTACGAAGATCTTTATCGGTCAAACCGTAATGACAACATACGTTATTCCCTTTGTCATTGGTATGTTACTTGCCCGAGATTCAGTCGTCGGTATCATCATACCTAGTTCAATCTCGTTACCGGCAAGTCTCTTTACTCGTTCCGTAATGCATCATCCCGCAACTAACTTATTATTCACATTGCTTGCAAGGCTTATAGTGATGTGCATTACCGAGAGGGCCCAGAGATACCTCTCCGATACTCGGAGTGACAAATCCTAATATTGATCTATGCCAACCCAACAAACTCCTTCGGAGACACCTGTAGAGCACCTTTATAATCACCCAGTTACGTTGTGACATTTGATAGCACACAAGGTGTTCCTCCGATATTCAGGAGTTGCATAATTTCATAGTCAGAGGAATATGTATAAGTCATGAGAAAGCAATAGCAATAAAACTTAACGATCATTATGCTAAGCTAACAGATGGTTCTTGTCCATCACATCATTCTCTAATGATGTGATCCTGTTCATCAAATGACAACACATGTCTATGGTCAGGAAACTTAACCATCTTTGATTAACGAGCTAGTCAAGTAGAGGCATACTAGGGACACTTTGTTTTGTCTATGTATTCACACATGTACTAAGTTTCCGGTTAATACAATTCTAGTATGAATAATAAAAATTTATCATGATATAAGGAAATATAGATAACAACTTTATTATTGCCTCTAGGGCATATTTCCTTCAGTGTGATCTTTACGATGGAATAAACGTAAACCTAGAGTGTGATTTGGCACTGCTTACATTTTGGCGCACATAGAAACACATTGTTGTTCCTATTCAAACTCCTAATTTTGCCTACCCAGTCAAATTCAATTGGCCTACTCACTTCACTGCCAAAATGAAACCCTAGACATGCAAATCAAATCCGGAGGGGATGAACTCATGGCAGTATCAACATGTGTATCAAAATGACTAGAGCAAGCACAAATTATCATATGGTAGTTTCAACACATGTATATTATCCATCTATTCAAGTTATCTTGCACTGCCGTACAAACGCACTGTAGTTTCTACACACAAAAACACATTGTATTTTCTATTCATTTGACGTACTCACTTCACATTGTAGTTTCTAACAAACTCCTACTTTTCTATACCTAGTCAAATTATCTTGCACTGCCAAACTAAAACCCTAGTCACCGATGGTTTGTAGTCAATGCTGTGGAGGGGATGAACTAGCCGACGGTTTGTAGTCAATGCCGTGGGGGGTGAACCCTAGCAGTCTGTCGTTTTCGCCACCACTTCCAAAACCCTAGTGATGCAAATCAAACGAAATCAAATCAAATGGTTCTAGAGATAGGGAAGAGAGAGAGAGAGAGATTTACCTGTTACCTAACCACCGGAACCCGCCGAAATCTGAGGGCAACGAGAGGCGAGAGAAAGGGGATCGAGAGAGGAACAGAGAGAGGGATCGGCAATGGAGAGAGAGAGAGAGAGAACAAGGTGAGGCGAGGGGGCCATTGCCCTTGGTTTTGACCCCCACTGCCTCCTAAGAATTCCTGGGCTTTGCCCAATACGCAAAGAAAGCAAATTTAGCAAAAACAAATAATTTTTTTACTTTAATAAAAGCAATACAATATTTGTACTTTACTAAAATAAATAAAAGATTCAAATAATAATAGTACTTTAATAAAAATACTAAATATTCAAAACCATATTTTTAATTTAATAAAAAACAATTAAAATACTAAATATATTTTTTAAATATCAGTATTTCCATTTAAAATAATATAAATTTAATAAAAGTAAACTACAATATAGTGTAAAAATGATCACTACCTAAAATTAAAAAGGAAAAAAAATTGAAGTCTCAAAATATAATATAAGAATGTTCACATTGACAAAATAATAATGTTATCGTTCCATGTTAATTAATTAAGAATAATGACTATAAATAAAAGTAATTCCAAACATTAGACCCCACGTCATATAGTGCTGACACGGCAAGACATGCCACAACTAAACATAATAGTGCTAGTGTTCCATGTTATAACATGCCAGCACTATATTACGTCTTGTATAAATTGTCAGTCCTATATACATGTGACGTTCAACTATTTTCCAACACCACCACCATGTCCCTAGTAATGTCGTATCAAATAAGTCAATGCCAGCACTATTTGGAAAAAAAAAGTGCTGGGGTTGATTGAAAATGGCGTGCCACCAACGAAAGTTGTGGCTAGCTATTTTTTCACTAGTGTCCCCCGGGCCCCCGCCATAGCCGCCGCCACCCATTTTCCGTACGCCTCCTCGTTGTCCAGCCCGGCCGCCCAAACCCTGACCACCCCTCCCCGCCATTGCCTCCCGGGCCTTGTATTTACCGGCATTTGTGGCTTTTGTCGCTGCCTCTGGTACCAGGGAATCTACAGCCACCGGCGATGCCCATCGATGCCAACCCCTTCCGCTTGGCACTACAAGGCCGCCTGCCATCGGCTGTCAACACTTCTACATGCTTGCTACCTGTGTGGGGAGTACGAGGTGCTCTTCACCGACCTCATGTCCACCACGTCCACAAGGTGTTCGACACTTTGCTTGCAAGGTACCATGGATAGTGGGAACGAGTTCTTTTTCAACAATTTCATTTGTTCGCCAGACGATTCGTCGTCGAATGACAAAGAGATTGTGGTGGTTGAGTTGGTCGTCAATGACCACATTTCTAGGCAGCGGCCTCGGTTCAGGGGATCAATCTCGGGTCATGCTCTGGCCTTGAACCGCAATAGGGAGAGCAGTCACACCTTGCTCTATGTCGATTACTTTGAGGATTTCCTGCTCTTCAAACTGCATCTATTCCGCCGCCGATGGCGCGATGGCGAGACATGTGTTTAATCATATTTGGGAGGGAGTGGTAGCATATGACCCATACTTTCAGTGCAAGGGGAATGCCTTTGGCAAGGTTGGCTTCTCCTCTTATCAGAAATGCATTGCGGCTATTCGTATGCTAGCATATGGAATTCCAGGTGATCTTGTGGATAAGGGCGTACGTATGAGTGAGTCCACATGTCTCAAATCAATGTACAATTTTTGCAAGGCCGTGGTGGCAGTGTTTGGCCCCGAGTACCTGAGAGAGCCAAATGCCGCAGATGCAACCCAGTTGTTGGCGACTAATGCAGATAAATGCTTTCCGGGAATGCTTGGGAGCATAGATTGTATGCATTGAAAGTGGAAGAACTATCCATTTGCTTGGCAGGGACAGTACAAGGGGCATAGGTTGAACTGTCATACTAGAAGCCATGGCTTCACAAGATCTTTAGATATGACACTCTTTCTTCGGCATGGCTGGTTCTTCAGCGTTCTCCAGTGTTCGCAAGGCTTTCAGAAGGCGACTACCCAGAGGTCGAATATGAGATCAATGGTCACCATTACAACAAGGGATACTACCTAACTGGCGGTATTTATCCTTAGTGGTCAACGCTTGTGAAGACAATATGAAGAGAAGAGACAGAGATTTGCCCAGCACCAAGAGACTACTAGGAAGGATGTGGAGCGTGCTTTTGGTGTGCTTCAATATCGATAGGGTATCGTTTGACACCCTGCACTGACATGGAGCAGCGAGTAGCTTTTGGAGGTGATGACTATTTGTGTAATCATACACAACATGATCATTGAGGATGAGCGTGATGACTACATCTACGGCTACGGCCAAGGGTTTGAATATCAGGGCGAAAATGTTATGCCTGAGCACCAAGAACCGACAATGTTTGAAGAGTTCACCCAATTCCATTATGAAATCCGTGATTGGCATACTCATTTCCAACTCCAAAACATCTTGGTTGAGCACACTAAGCACATGTGAAATCACATTGACAACCAGTAGATATATTAGTTCGTTGTCTTTCCATGCATTCAAGACAATTTCGATTGGGCTGTTAAACTATTTGATTGCGCTTTTATTCAAATGTGAAACTATTTGCTATATTTAATTTATTTGTGTCAAACTATTTGCAATGTGCAATGTTCAGTTCAAAAAGTGTCTACATTTGACCACTGGTCGGCCGTGGCAGACCATATGCGTCGGCCGCGTTGGACGCACTGGCCGCGTTGGACGCACTGCAAGAAAACAGCCGGACGCCGCCCATTTGCCCGACCCAAACGGACAAAATTCAGACAAAACGGGCGTCCGTTTGGGGTCGCCCATTGGAGTTGGTCTAAGTTAGGTAAGAGTGATCAACAAGCAGCCATTGAAAAGTAGATGATTCGTATCAGTTTTCCTTACTGTGAGGCAATCAGAGATAATTCATACGCAAGGCTGACGCAACTATACTAGTATACTATTTTTTTTATTTTTTGCGGGGAAACTAGACTGTTATACTAATTTTGACTCGACGTTCTGAAGTCGAGAACGAGAGGTCGCAAGTAGAAACGAATGATGGGGTATCCCATGTACACAGTGCAGCCAAGTGCAAGACCCAGACGAGAAGTATGCTTAGCATCACAGGGACTTGAAGTTGTACATGTAGCCCCTCAAGGTGCTGATATCTTGCATCGACTTCATTAGCGTATGGTCCACATAGATGCTCAATGCAGAAGCACTGCCAAACAAGACATGTAACAGGCGAGAATGTTATCACTCGTGAATTCTCCGCAGAAAAGCAGGTCAAAGGAGGAGAAAGTAAACATACATCAAAGGGCCAAGCGGGAGCCACACTACATCCCATCGGATCCTTGGTAACCTGCAGGGGAGAAGAAACAAACATATGACTGAATAATAAGCTCTATGTGCTGTTGGTCAGTATCGATCATGGCTGGAGCAGCATTAGCCTGATATGCTACGTTCTGACATAACAAGGATATACGAATTGTTTGTAGGATAACATACTTCAAGAGGTAGTATGTCCAGAAGATGGCAACCGCCATGCCAACATAGAATGAATACCACATCCACTTCTTGGAGGAGTTGGATGCTTGTAGTAGCCCCTTAACTGCGAATAAGCATGCAAGGGCAGCTATCCAATCTGCATTACTCACAATCATACATCATTGAAACGAAGAGAGGTTAAATTACTTGTGTGTACATTAGGCTGGTCATAGCAGAGAGTAACATATGTGTGGTATCATGCAAACTTTCATTTATTTAGATGTAGACTCATTTTGTCTTGGGGTGTGTTATGTTACGGTAACATATTAATGTTACCACAAACACCTCATTAACTACTTGACACATAAGCAAACTTACCTTGGGATGCGCTATATTACTAGCTAATTACTCCCACTATGAGGTTGGTCGTAATGGGAGTGTCATAGCTAGTATCATGCATGCCGACTAGGCAATTTTGATGAGGTGACACATAATTAAATGAAAAAAGAGACGGTTGAGTATCATATCATGATACCGTATCATAATAAATGCTATGCTAGTATGTGTCATGCATGTCATTAAATAAAGTACTATATGATAATAATGTATGGTACTATGCATTAGGGAGGCAGTACCATATGCATGATACTAATATATGATACTCCCCATTACGACCAGCCTGGCCAGCTTTAGTAACATATTTTGTTCCAGATGTTTTGGAATAAAATACTACTCCCTCAGTCCCTCCGATTCAAATTAATTGTCGCTGCTTTAATACAACTTTAGTACAAAATTAATATGGATCAGAGGGAGCAGCAAATAAGCCTACATGAATGAATTAATCATAACGGTACTGCCAGGCGCACCAGATGCGGTCTTTCCTGATATCATCCTTTTACTTAAAAGGAGCTTACACTACCAATGACAGAAGAAGAGGGATTTGTGTTTTAGATGAACTGATGCTCACCTCAAACTCTCTCCCTGCCATGTTTGCAATGGATATTCCTATTATGGGGTGCTGGCACATTTGGATGCAGAGAAACTCCAAGATATTCAACTCCCCAAACCCATCAATTCAGTCTTGGAGGTTTTTAATCAGATATGACTTGCAACTTGTACAGATAAGAGTCAAGAGCAAGTACAAGGAAGGTTTCAGTCATCGGATAGAGTCACATTTGATTTAGACCAATTGTTACATATGGATTTCCCTAGAGCTGGAAACTTTCATGAACTTTTTTTGCTGTTTTTAGCTTTGCACATATTTTTGATATAAATGAAAATTACCGTACAGCAACTGTACTAAGGTTTTCAGATTAAAAAAATGAGCTTACTAAAACCTCAATGGAAAAGTAAAGAAACATTTGAGGGGTGTTAACTGTAGATTGGTGGCAATAACAAGCGAAGCCCCTGGTGATGCAGGGACCTGATATAGGACATATATAATTCAGTCGCTTTCACAAAAGTAAGATGCAATGTTATTACCTTGAGTGAGTATGAACTCTCAGTGTTTAAAGGTTGAATAATGTAACATGCAGACACTGTGTAAGCTGTTGTGAATGTTGTATGCAGAACAATGCCTTGCAACGATGACTTGTTTATGCTACCAGCTGTAAATATTCAGTAACCACTGTTACCTGCAACGATGACCATCGGCGAAGGCAAATCTTCCATAAAGTAAGCATGGTATCGCTGTTCATTTGCGCAGAATGAGTCAGACAACAATGCATAAAGACATGATCGTTCCAAAATAAATTCACCAATACATGCAACATACACCATGATTTCAGGGATTATGATGGTTAAGCACTGGTGTACTAGTGAATGTTTTCAGAGTGTAGATAACATTACAGAGCACTAATACATGTGCTATTAAAGAAAAGTCCGTTATTTCAATGGACAAAATCCAACTAGTAGCTGCGACCAAACCCCAATCCACACAAAACTGACTTATGACGTATACTGCCAAATGCCAATGCTAAGCTCTACACCAGTTGAAAGTGGCATTGAACATTGGATGAAATCATCACTGATAAAAAGTGAACACCATGTAAAGAATTAAGATAATAGCCTCAAGCAACTAACCAGCTCCCAGGGAGACCAGGCATGGTGGAAGCTGGAGTAGACGAGGAAGACCGTGTAGCTCAGGAGGAATCCCGCAAAGACGTGCTGCCAATCAAGAAGCAACGGCCTAGTGTGAGAACCAAATCAAACTGAATAGAACCATTCCCCATGGCAAGACCTCCAAACCCTAAGTCGAACGGGTCGGTAATTGGCGGCGATACGTACCCTCCAACGGCGGCTTTGGTGCACCTGCTTCTGCTCCAGGGAACGGACCAGCTCCTCCTGCTCTGCGCGCAGATCACGAGGACGACAACAAATGCGAAAGGGGTTCAGGAAATCGCGGGTGGCTGGAATCCAAGCACAAGGGTGGGAAGAAAGGAGGTGCGCACACGATGGTACATGCCTTGGGTGTCCATGGGGACGAGATCGTCGGCGTCGTCGCTGCCGTCGCGCCGCGTCCACCATCTCCTCGTAGTCATCGCCGTCCGTTCTCCGGCCTGAAATCTATGCAGAGTTCCGGCGAACTGTTTCAGTTTGGAATGCAAAGCATCTATGACCCTTCCTAGGAGGGGAGGGCTAAGGCCAACTTCAATGCACGACCCATTTTGTCCGGGCCGCATTGGACGTACTGGATACAAATCATGGCTCGCGAGAGCAAATGGACGTCAGTCCGCCGTCAATATATTTCCGATTTAAATTTAGGCCGTGTTTGTATTGACATGGACAGGACACGGACGAGCGGGACGCGCGCCCTTATTCTTCCCTGGCCCGCCCATCGGGGACACAACGCTTCCATTTCCTCCTTCTTTCCAAAAGCCCTCACGCCCTCCCTCGCCTCTTCCCGCTCCATGGCCGACGCCCCGCAGCAACCTGCCGCCGCCGCCGTCCCAGCTGCCACCTCCACCCGTCCCACGACGACGAAGAAGAAGAAGCCGAGGGAGGAGATCATGCCAGCGGAGCTCTAGCGACTCGATCGAGAATCGACTAAGTGGAGAGCCCGAAGGCCGCTCAGGCGGACTGGGAAAGCCACTGCCGAGTACGCCCTCGAGGCCGCCACCGCGCAACACAAGGCCACCATTGAGGACAACGAGGCCCTCGTCGCTAAGGCCACGCAGACAGCGACGACACATGCCCTCCTCATGCTAGGGTTGTGCCAACCCGCGCCAGGCGTTCTTTCCGTTGCCGACATGGTCGCGGCGAGCACATGCTCGTCGGTCGTTCGCCCTCCACAAGGCCAGTCGAAAAGCTCCTTCACAACACCATAGACGGTCGGTGTTCATTCGGGGTATGAGCATGGCGCGACCCGGTTCTCCACGTCGACGGACATCGGCGTGATCGCGCTAGCCACCACTTCCCCCGCGGTCGGCATTGACCTCAACGTCACACCTGGGTCCGGTAGCGCCGGCAGGTCAGCCGCGGGGATGCAAAGGAACCATCCATGGGCGAGACCTATGGCCAACCATCCTGACGCCCGCAACCTGTTCGATGGAATGCCCTGCCCAACGCTGGCGCATGATGACCCCGACTTCAACGATTTCATGGAGAACGTCATCTTCGAGGGATGCGGCCAAGCCTTCCACCCCGAGGGCCAAGGCCAAGGCCCAGCCTTCGATCCCAACGAGACCCAAAGCCAAGACGGTCGCGACCAAGATGAAGAGGACGACGACATTGGCCATGACAACCAAGATGAAGAGGCCGACGGCGATGACAACTCGTGGCATGAAGACTCTAGGTGCATCAAGTGCCCCCATAGTGGTTTTGGAGTATTGAAGACAAATAGGTTAAGGGATTGATGTGTTTGTGAGTATACACAGGAGCTATAGTCCCTGAAGATTTGGTTTAACCGACGAAAGATGACCCCTAAAAATGTATTGCTTCAAGTGAAGAAATTGGGACGGCATTTGAAGAAATTGATGTGAAGATTTTGAAGCTTGAAGACTTTGTTTTCATAGTTTCTTTCTTCTTATTTGAGTCACAAGAAAACCCGTACTATTAAAGGGGTTCTAGGTGAAACATATTTTATATTTCCAATGTGATGCTCAAACCTATACACACTCTTACCGCTTCAAGTGAAGCCTTTGGAAACCAGCTGACGAATTTGCTATCAAGGGTGAAGCAGTTCATCTGGTGGCTGTAAAATTTGGTCAGGCTGAGGAGTTAGCATTTCGCTAGTGGGATCTGCCTATCGTAAGGAAATTGAGTGCCCCGTCGATATTGACAGTTCAATTTTACGACCGTTGATGCGCCGCTTGCCAACTGTCGAGTGGGTCCTTATCTTGACAACGGTCATGTCCGAAGGGGCATTTATGACATTTCATGTCGGGTTGCTGATACGTCTCCAACGTATCTATAATTTTTGATTGTTCCATGCTATATTATATTCTGTTTTGGATGTTTAATGGGCTTTATTATACACATTTGTATTATTTTGGGACTAACCCATTAACCGGAGGCCCAGCCGAATTGCTGTTTTTTTGCCTATTTCAGTGTTTCGCAGAAAAAGAATATCAAACAGAGTCCAAACAGAATGAAACCTTCGGGAACGTGATTTTCGGAACAAACGTGATTCAGAGGACTTGGAGTCCACGCAAAGCAATCAACGAGGAGAGCACGAGGCAGGGGGGCGTGCCTACCCCCCCAAGCGCGCCCTCCACCCTCGTGGGGCCCACGTTGCTCCACCGACGTACTTCTTCCTCCTATATATACTTACGTACCCCCCAAACTATCAGATACGGAGCCAAAAACCTATTTCCACCGCCGCAACCTTCTGTACCCGTGAGATCCCATCTTGGGGCCTTTTCCGGCGCTCCGCCGGAGGGGGCATTGATCATGGAGGGCTTCTACATCAACAGCATAGCCTCTCCGATGATGTGTGAGTAGTTTACCTCAGACCTTCGGCCCCATAGTTATTAGCTAGATGGCCTCTTCTCTCTCTTTGGATCTCAATACAAAGTTCTCCTCGATCTTCTTGGAGATCTATTCGATGTAATCTTATTTTGCGGTGTGTTTGTCGAGATCCGATGAATTGTGGGTTTATGATCAAGATTATCTATGAAAAATATTTGAATCTCTTCTGAATTCTTTTATGTATGATTGGTTATCTTTGCAAGTCTCTTCGAATTATCAGTTTGGTTTGGCCTACTAGATTGATCTTTCTTGCAATGGGTGAAGTGCTTAGCTTTGGGTTCAATCTTGTGGTGCTCGATCCCAGTGACAGAAAGGGAAACGACACGTATTGTATTGTTGCCATCGAGGATAAAAAGATGGGGTTTATATCATATTGCATGAGTTTGTCCCTCTACATCATGTCATCTTACTTAAAGCATTACTCTGTTCTTATGAACTTAATACTCTAGATGCATGCTGGATAGCGGTCGATGTGTGGAGTAATAGTAGTAGATGCAGAATCGTTTCGGTCTACTTGTGGTGGACGTGATGCCTATATACATGATCATACCTAGATATTCTCATAACTATGCTCAATTCTATCAATTGCTCGACAGTAATTCGTTTACCCACCGTAATACTTATGCTCTTGAGAGAAGCCACTAGTGAAACCTATGGCCCCCGGGTCTATTTTCCATCATATTAATCTTCCAACACTTAGTTATTTTTATTGCCTTTTATTTTACTTTGCATCTTTATTTCTCTTTATCATAAAAATACCAAAAATATTATCTTATCATATCTATCAGATCTCACTCTCGTAAGTGACCGTTGAGGGATTGACAACCCCTTTATCGCGTTGGTTGCGAGGTTCTTATTTGTTTGTGTAGGTGTGAGGGACTCGTGCGTGATCTCCTACTGGATTGATACCTTGGTTCTCAAAAACTGAGGGAAATACTTACGCTACTTTACTGCATCACCCTTTCCTTTTCAAGGGAAAACCAACGCAGTGCTCAAGAGGTAGCAAGAAGGATTTCTGGCGCCGTTGCCAGGGAGTCTACGCACAAGTCAAGACATACCAAGTACCCATCACAAACTCTTATCCCTCGCATTACATTATTTGCCATTTGCCTCTCGTTTTCCTCTCCCCCACTTCACCTTTGCCATTTTATTCACCCTTCTTCCGTTTGATCTTTTGTTTGCTTGTGTTACCATGTACCTTCTTTTTGCTTGCATCTTCGCTTGCTAAAATTTTATGGATCCTCATCCACTTGCTAATCTCTTTAAGAGATCCAATTATGATGAACCTATTGCTAGTGAATTGAGTGCACTAGATTATCTTTATGAGGTTTTGCTTGAAATTCGTGAATCTGAAAATTGTGATGAAGTACTTTATGAAGCGATTCACGATAGATATTTGAATAAAAAGCATGATTGCAATGATTTTACTATAAATTCTCTTGATGTCAATTGTGCTAATAATATGCAAAACCCTAAGCTTGGGGATGCTAGTTTTGCTATGTCTACTACTTGTTGCAATGATTATGATTGGGGTGATTCTTCTTATGATCTTGAAAATTTATTTAAGCCCCATGATGAATATGAGATTGATAATAGTGTTTGCAATATTATTGAAAGTGGGTTTGGAAGAGTGTCAACTTTAGATCCCACATATTTGGAGAATGTTCAATCTTATGAAATTTTTGATAAAAGTGGGTTTGGAGAGGTCATGACTTTAGCTAATGTTAATCCCACTATTTTGGAAGAGTGTCAACTTCGCATGCATGTGGATCGTGTTGAGAATATGTTATGTGATAGTTATATTGTTGAATTTGAATATGATCCCACATGTAATTATTATGAGAGAGGAAAATATGGTTATTTTAATGTTACTAAATTACCTCTCGTTATGTTGAGATTGCTATTGTTTCTTTCCGCTTCCTTGCATATGCTAGTTTTTGTTTGCCTTGATAATTTGTTTGCCTATAAGATGCCTATGCATAGGAAGTATGTTAGACTTAGATGTGGTTTTCACATGTTTTATGATGCTCTCTTTGTGTTTCAATTACTATCTTTTGTGTGAGCATCATCGAAATCTCAATGCCTAGCTAGGGGCGTTAAATGATAACGCTTGTTGGGAGGCAACCCAATTTTATTTTAGTTTTTTTGCTTTTTGCTTCTGTTTAGGAATAAATATTTGATCTAGCCTCTGGTTAGATTTGTTTTTATGTTTTAATTAGTGTTTGTGCCAAGTTAAACCTATAGGATCTTCTTGGATGATAGTTATTTGATCTTGCTGAAAATTCCAGAAACTTTCTGTTCACGAAAACAATTGTTAAAAATCACCAGAACGTGATAAAGTATTGATTCCAATTGCAGCAGATCAATAAACACATTGTCTAGGTCGTCCTATTTTGGTAGAGTTTTTTGAGTTCCAGAAGTTTGCGTTAGTTACAGATTACTACAGACTGTTCTGTTTTTGACAGATTCTATTTTTCGTGTGTTGTTTGCTTATTTTGATGAATCTATGGCTAATAAAATAGTTTATAAACCATAGATAAGTTGGAATACAGTAGGTTTAACACCCATATAAATAAAGAATGAGTTCATTACAGTACCTTGAATTGGTGTTTTGTTTTCTTTCGCTAACGGAGCTCACGAGATTTTCTGCTAAGTTTTGTGTTGTGAAGTTTTCAAGTTTTGGGTAAAAGGTTTGATGGATTATGGAACAAGGAGTGGCAAGAGCCTAAGCTTGGGGATTCCCATGGCACCCCAAGATAATCTAAGGACACCAAAAAGCCAAAGCTTGGGGATGCCCCGGAAGGCATCCCCTCTTTCGTCTTCGTCCATCGGTAACTTTACCTGGAGCTATATTTTTATTCACCACATGATATGTGTTTTGCTTGGAGCGTCTTGTATGATTTGAGTCTTTGCTTTTTAGTTTACCACAATCATCCTTGCTGCACACACCTTTTGAGAGAGATACACATGATTCGGAATTTATTAGAATACTCTATGTGCTTCACTTATATCTTTTGAGCTATATAGTTTTTGCTCTAGTGCTTCACTTATATCTTTTAGAGCACGGTGGTGGATTTGTTTTATAGAAACTATTGTTCTCTCATGCTTCACTTATATTATTTTGAGAGTCCTACAAAACAGCATGGTAATTTGCTTAAATTGAGAAATTAGTCCTAAAGTGATAGGCATCCAAGATTAGTAAAAAAATTCTTATGAGTGTGTTGAATACTATGAGAAGTTTGATGCTTGATAATTGTTTTGGATATGAAGATGGTGATATTAGAGCCATGCTAGTTGAGTAGTTGTGGATTTGAGGAATACTTGTGTTAAAGTTTGCGATTCCCGTAGCATGCACGTATGGTGAACCGTTATGTGATGAAGTCGGAGCATGATTTATTTATTGATTGTCTTCCTTATGAGTGGCGGTCGAGGACGAGCCATGGTCTTTTCCTACCAATCTATCCCCTAGGAGCATGCGCGTAATACTTTGCTTTGATAACTTGTAGATTTTTGCAATAAGTATATGAGTTCTTTATGACTAATGTTGAGTCCATGGATTATACGCACTTTTCATCCTTCCACCATTGCTAGCCTGTCTAATACCGCGCACTTTTCGTCGGTATCATACACCCACCATATACCTTCCTCGAAACAGCCACCATACCTACCTATCATGGCATTTCCATAGCCATTCCGAGATATATTGCCATGCAACTTACCACCGTTCCGTTTACTATGACACGCTCCATCATTGTCATATTGCTTTGCATGATCATGTAGTTGACATCGTATTTGTGGCAAAGCCACCGTTCATAATTCTTTCATACATGTCACTCTTGATCCATTGCATATCCCGGTACACCGCCGGAGGCATTCACATAGAGTCATATTTTGTTCTAAGTATTGAGTTGTAATTCTTGAGTTGTAAGTAAATAAAAGTGTGATGGTCATCGTTATTAGAGCATTGTCCCAAGTGAGGAAAGGATGATGGAGACTATGATTCCCCCACAAGTCGGTATGAGACTCCGGACGAAAAATAAAATAAAAAATAGAAAAGGCCCAAATAAAAAAATGAGGGAAAAGAGAGAAGGGACAATGTTACTATCCTTTTACCACACTTGTGCTTCAAAGTAGCACCATGATCTTCATGATAGAGAGTCTCCTATGATATCACTTTCAAATACTAGTGGGAATTTTTCATTATAGAACTTGGCTTGTATATTCCAATGATGGGCTTCCTCAAAATGCCCTAGGTCTTCGTGAGCAAGCGAGTTGGATGCACACCCACTTAGTTTCTTTTGTTGAGCTTTCATATACTTATAGCTCTAGTGCATCCGTTGCATGGCGATCCCTGCTCACTCACATTGATATTTATTGATGGGCATCTCTATAGCCTGTTGATACGCCTAGTTGATGTGAGACTATCTTCTCCTTTTTGTCTTCTCCGCAACCACCATTCTATTCCACATATAGTGCTATGTCCATGGCTCACGCTCATGTATTGCGTGAAGATTGAAAAAGTTTGAGAACACCAAAAGTATGAAACAATTGCTTGGCTTATCATCGGGGTTGTGCATGATTTAAATACTTTATGTGGTGAAGATAGAGCATAGCCAGACTATATGATTTTGTAGGGATAACTTGCTTTGGCCATGTTATTTTGAGAAGACATAATTGCTTAGTTAGTATGCTTGAAGTATTATTATTTTTATGTCAATATTAAACTTTTATCTTGAATCTTTTGGATCTGAATATTCATACCACAAATTAAGAGAATTACATTGAAAATTATGCTAAGTAGCATTCCACATCAAAAATTCTGTTTTAATCATTTACCTACTCGAGGACGAGCAGGAATTAAGCTTGGGGATGCTTGATACGTCTCCAACGTATCTATAGTTTTTTATTGTTCCATGCTATATTATATTCTGTTTTGGATGTTTAATGGGCTTTATTATACACTTTTATATTATTTTTGGGACTAACCTATTAACCAGAGGCCCATCCCGAATTGCTGTTTTTTGCCTATTTCAGTGTTTCGCAGAAAAAGAATATCAAACAGAGTCCAAACGGAATGAAACCTTTGGGGATGTGATTTTCGGAACAAATGTGATCCAGAGGACTTGGAGTCCACGCAAAGCAATCAACGAGGAGAGCACGAGGCAGGGGGCGCGCCTACCCCCCCCTCCCCAGGCGTGCCCTCCACCCACGTGGGGCCCATGTTGCTCCACCGACGTACTTCTTCCTCCTATATATACCTACGTACCCCCAAACTATCAGATACGGAGCCAAAAACCTATTTCCACTGCCGCAACCTTCTGTACCCGTGAGATCCCATCTTGGGGCCTTTTCCGGCGCTCCGCCGGAGGGGGCATTGATCACGGAGGGCTTCTACATCAACACCATAGCCTCTCCGATGATGTGTGAGTAGTTTACCTCAGACCTTCGGGTCCATAGTTATTAGCTAGATGGCTTCTTCTCTCTCTTTGGATCTCAATACAAAGTTCTCCTCGATCTTCTTGGAGATCTATTCGATGTAATCTTCTTTTGCGATGTGTTTGTCGAGATCCGATGAATTGTGGGTTTATGATCAAGATTATCTATGAACAATATTTGGATCTCCTCTGAATTATTTTATGTATGATTGGTTATCTTTGCAAGTCTCTTCGAATTATCAGTTTGGTTTAGCCTACTAGATTGATCTTTCTTGCAATGGGAGAAGTGCTTAGCTTTGGGTTCAATCTTGCGGTGCTCGATCCCAGTGACAGAAAGAAAAACGACATGTATTGTATTGTTGCCATCGAGGATAAAAAGATGGGGTTTATATCATATTGCATGAGTTTATCCCTCTACATCATGTCATCTTACTTAAAGCATTACTCTGTTCTTATGAACTTAATACTCTAGATGCATGCTGGATAGCGGTCGATGTGTGGAGTAATAGTAGTAGATGCAGAATCGTTTCGGTCTACTTGTCGTGGACGTGATGCCTATATACATGATCATACCTAGATATTCTCATAACTATGCTCAATCATATCAATTGCTCGACAGTAATTCGTTTACCCACCGTAATACTTATGCTCTTGAGAGAAGCCACTACTGAAACCTATGGCCCCCGGGTCTATTTTCCATCATATTAATCTTCCAACACTTAGTTATTTTTATTGGCTTTTATTTTACTTTGCATCTTTATTTCTCTTTATCATAAAAATACCAAAAATATTATCTTATCATATCTATCAGATCTCACTCTCGTAAGTGACTGTTGAGGGATTGACAACCCCTTTATCGCGTTGGTGCGAGGTTCTTATTTGTTTGTGTTGGTGTGAGGGACTCATGCGTGATCTCCTACTGGATTGATACCTTGGTTCTCAAAAACTGAGGGAAATACTTACGCTACTTTACTGCATCACCCTTTCCTCTTCAAGGGAAAACCAACGCAGTGCTCAAGAGGTAGCAGTTTCCCTTGGCTATAAATAGCCACTCCCTACAACCACTTTGTTGGTTGGCTGCTCTAGAGAGAACTTGACACTTGTCATTTGAGAGCAACCCTTTGTCTAACGACTTTGAGAGAAACCCAAGTGATGAAAAACTCAACCAGAGCCAAAGTGATTGAGCATCACTGAAGAGATTGATCTGTGTGATTCGACGCCTATTACCTTTGAAGACTGTCATTCTTCCAGATGGTTAGGCGTCATGTTTTGAGCACCCAAGAGTAATAGTGGTGTGCCGGTGAACAAGTCTGTGAAGGTCCTGGAAGTCTACCTTGAAGACTTACCACGAGTGATTGGGCGAGGCCTGCTATGACCTTTGCTCAAGAGGAATATGATGAATACTTAGTGTCTTCGGAGTTCAACTCAGCCGCCTCAACCGGACGTACAATTGATACAACAATGGGAACTGGTCTACCAAATTGGTGTGTCTTCACCGAGCCTACCTAGTTTCAAATTCCTCACATCTTTACCTTTAAGTTATTCCGCTGCTGAAGAATTTGTGATCTATCTTCTGAAGAATTTGAACTGAAGACTTTCACCATGCTGTTTTTCATTTCTTCAGTTCATCTTCCTCATGCTTGAATGCTTGTATGATTACATGTTCTTTCACTTGTATGTATCCCGTATGCATGCCTTCTGTTTCTGTGACAACTTAGTTCCCCTAGCATTTCTATTTCTTCACTCCGATCTTTGTCAAATTCATCAGAGTTTGACGAATTTCTAAAAATCTCCCATTCACCCCTGCTCTATGAGTAAACCTGCACTTTCAATTGGTATCAGAGTAAGGCACTCCCTTGTTCTGTGTGATTTTGGTTTAACCACCTGGAGTTTTAGTTATGTCAACCGCAGGTATGATCAAGGTATCCGCTGTGTGCCCTATCTTTGATGGCACGGACTATCCCTACTGGAATAACAAGATGCACATGCATCTTGAGGCTATTGACAACGATCTCTGGTTCGTCATCGAGAATGGTGTACCTACTATTACTCCTAGCATCAACGCCACTGATGTGAAGAGATTCAAGCAACTCGACTCTCAAACAAAGAATATCATATGTGGACATCTGAACAAAGGCCAGTATGGTAGAGTGAGTGCCCTGGAAACTTCAAAGCTTATCTGGGATAGGCTTTCCATGGTCAATGAAGGAGTTTCCACTAAACGCGACTCAAGAGTTCATATTCCTCGTAATCTCTTCAACCGCTTCAAGAGGCTCGACAATGAAAATGTCCATCAAACCTTCGACCGCCTCACTGATATCTCCAATGAGCTTCAGGCTCTTGGTGCTGGTGACATCACAGATCATGAGGTGGTTAAGAAGTTGACGAGGTCCCTTGACAGTTCCTTTGACACATTAGCCCTGATGATTCAAGAGCATCCTAATTACATGTCACTTGATCCGGCTAATATTCTTAAGAGGCTCAATACTCATGAATTTGAGCAAGCTGAGAAGAGAGATATGTATGGTCCCAGCTATGGACGACCCCGCCCTCTGAAGGCAAAAGCAAAAGCCAAGGCAATTTCTTCATCTGAAGAAGAAGAATCTGATTGCAGTTCTGACGGTCCTGAAGAAATTGACAGAGAACTGGCAATGCTTGTGAGGAAGTTCCAGAAGTTTTCCAAGAAGAATCCCTTTGGGAAGTCTTCAAAGTATGACTGGAAGAACATTGGAGAAGCGTCTGCTCGAGACTACAACAAGAGAACTTGCCATAAATGCAAGAAGCCAGACCACTACATCGTTGATTGTCCTCTCTGGAAAAAGGGCTCTTAGAAGAAGACGAGCAGAGATGATGACTCTGATGACAAAAATAAGAAATCCTCAAAGTCTTCATCAAAATCTTCATCGCGCAAGAAAAGCAGTTCCAGCAGAGCTCGCGCATTCATTGGGAAGGAAATTGATTCCAAGGAAGAATATGATTGTGAGGAAGCTGAGGAATCTGAGGAGGAGTTAGACTCTGGTGTGACGAGCCTTGCCCTTGCCACTGAGTTCGTCAGCAAGTCCACCTGAGAGAAATGGTCCCTCCACCAACAATGAGGATTGTGCTGATGACTACGCTCCCACCTTTTGCTTCATGGCAAGAGCTACAAAGGTAACCTCACAAGAAGCTTACTTTGATATTTCCAGTGATGACGAATCTGAGTGTGAAGCTAAATCTAGCTATAAGAAACTTGCTAAGATTGCAACTGAACAACAAACTGCTATGGAAAAGATGCAAAAAACTGCTAGACAAAAGTGATGTTCTGTTGGATGAGGAAATGGATCATAGTCAAACCTTGTTTGAAGAACTCAAGCGTCTTCAGTCAAATAATGATGAACTTGAGAGTCGTCATGTGGCCCTCTCAGCCGAACATGAGAAGTCGTCCTATGAATTTCTTCAAAGGAAGCAAGTTCTCGAGAAACTGAGAGCATCTCGTGATGATCTTTGAAAAGAGAATGATTATTTGCTCGCTCAACAGATTAGCACCGCTCAGGAAGAATTTGTTGCACCATGCTTAAAATGCCTAGAACATGAAAATGCAAATTCTTTAGCTGAATGTTCAAATGCTTCAGTTACTGCAATCTCTTCAACTGTCTCTATGGTATCAATCCCCTCAATTGAAGAGACCACAAGTGTTAGTAATAATAATGCAGGGTTAAAGGAATGGTATGTCACGGGCATGTACAAAAGCCTCAAAGGTCACCAAACCCTTTCTGATGTACTCAAGAAATAGATCCGAACAGGAACCCTAGGAAAGAGGGTATTGCTTTTGAGAGAAAGCTCAATGCCGATGGATCATATTGGAAACCTGAGCACTATCCCAAAACTACATGGGTCGCTGCAAAAGGGCCTCTAGTAGGTCCATCCACTTTATCTGGTTACAACTATGATACTTCATATTCCTTAGATGAGTCATTTGACTCTAACTAAAAGTTGTTCAAAAACCAAAAACAGTGAAGTATTTGCCAGATTCATTGGTACTAATTGTAGGAATGCCCCCCCCCCCTAGTGAAGAAAATCTAGGTGCCCAAAAGCCTTCTTAAAAATCTTCAGGTGAATGTCATCATGACATTACCGACGAAGAAAAAGCATCCCGGGGCAAATTCTTCTCTTGGACCAAAGTTGTCATATGGTCGCAGACCTATTTTTGGTTGTGCTAATACTTCTGTTTTACAGGGAAACAAACAGTGATCTGATGAATATGTGCATTATTCTTCAAACCACTATGCTCACAAATCTTCAAAGAATTTCTCTGCATATTCATTTGAGTACTATAACCCCCGTGTGAAGTGAAATGCATACTCTTCAATGCCTAAATTCTCTATCAATGTGCTACGATACATTGCTTCTCAGCCACCCATTCAAATGTGGGTGGTTATGAAGAATAACTAATCTCTTCTGCAAGGTCAGGCCTTCAAACAACAATAAATATCTGACGAATTTGCCGAAGACCCGACAAGTGCTTGCTGGGATATAAGCTAACCATGAAATGAACACTTCATGTCACACATCCCTTATGCTGCTTACATTACTATCTACTTATGAAACTTACTGACAAAATTGATCATCATTTTCTTCACTCTGAAGTATATGAATTTGTAAGTCAGACTAATGCTTCTACAGGATGACACACCCAAAGCCACTGAATGGCCTTCGATAGTGGTTGCATGAACCACATGACTGGTGATAGGAATCTACTCACCGAAGCTCCCCTCACTCCGTTTCGTTTGAAGCATATCACCTACGCTGACAAAGGCAAAAGTAAGGTATTGGGCCTACGTAAGGTTGCTATCTCGAAGGATCGACACATGGAAAAGGTGATGCTTGTCGAATCCCTTGGATACAACCTCATGTCCGTCTCAATGCTTTGTGATCTTGATATGATTGTCATCTTTGGCAAATATAGATGCATTGTGTTGTTGGACTCTGACAAATCCAAAGTCTTCAGAGGCTTCAGGAGAGGTGATTTGTAAATTGTACATTTCTCTTTAGGTCCTCAGCCTGCCACATGCCTCTTGGAAAAAGCTTCAGAATGCTGGTTGTGGCATCGACGACTTAGACATGCTTGCATGAGGAATTTGAGCACTCTTGTCAAGAAGAAGCACATCATAGGCGTCGAGGGCGTCAAATTCATCAAAGATCATTTGTGTGGTGCTTGTGAGTCTGGGAAGATGACCAGATCAAATCACACAGCAAAGACAATCATGACCACTACTCCTCCCTTTGAATTACTTCACATGGATCTGTTTGGTCATACCCATTATGCCACACTAACCAATGCAACATCACTCTATGGTTTCGTCATAGTTGATGACTAATCTCATTACACCTGGGTGCATATCATTACCTTCAAAACTGAAGTGTGATGTCGCTTGAACTATGTCGATATTTCCCCAAAGAGGAAGGGTGATGCAGCACATCTACGGTAGGTATTTCCCTCAGTTATGAAACCAAGGTGTTAATCCAGTATGAGAACCAAGCAACAGTATGAAACGTTACCTGCACACAAAGAACAAATACTTGCAACCCGACGCGTATAAGGGGTTGCCAATCCCTTCTTCGGGCAACGGCCTAGGAAATTGTCAAGTTGACGGGATAAAATTGTGATAGATTGGATAAATAGATCTCAAAGATGAAAATAAAAAGTGCAGAAAGGTATTTTCGGGTTTTTGGAATAATAGATCTGAAAATAAAAGTGGCAAATAATAGATCAGAAAGCAAATATGATAAAGAATAGACCTGGGGGTCGTAGATTTCACTAGTGGCTTCTCTCAAGAAAATAGCACACGGCGGGTAAACAAATTACTGTTGGGAAATTGATAAAACTTCAAATAATTATGACGATATACAGACTATGATCAATATATAGGCATCATGTCCAAGATTAGTAGACGGACTCCTGCCTGCATCTAGTACTATTACTCCACACATCGACCGCTATCCAGCATGCATCTAGTGTATTAAGTTCATGGAGAAACGAAGTAATGCAATAAGAGCGATGACATGATGTAGACAAGATCTATTCATGTAGGAATAGACCCCATCTTGTTATCCTTAATTGCAACGATCAATACATGTCTTGCTGCTGCTTCTGTCACTACAAAAGAACACCGCACGATCGAACCCATCACAAAGCACCTCTTCCCATGGCAAGAAAAATCGATCTAGTCGGCCAAACTAAACCAAAGATTCGAAGAAGAAATACGAGGCTATAAATAATCATGCATATAAGAGATCAAAGAAAACTCAAATAACTTTCATCGATAAAATAGATCTGATCATAAACTCAAAGTTCATCGGATCCCAACAAACACACCGCAAAAAAGAGTTAAATCAAATAGATCTCCAAGATACCATTGTATTGAGAATCAAAAAGAGCGAAGAAGCCATCTAGCTACTGCCTACGGACTCGAAGGTCTACAATGAACTACTCACACATCATCGGAGAGCCACCAATGAGGATGATGAACCCTTCCATGATGGTGTCTAGATTGGATCTCGTGGTTCTGGAACTTGTAGTGGCTGGAATTGTGTTTCGCCGACTCCCCTAGGGTTTTTGGATTATTTGGTTATTTATAGGGTGAAGAGGCGGTGCGGGAGGCCACCGAGGTGGGAACAACCCAGCAGGGCGCGCCTGGGCCAGGCGCGCCTAGGTGGGTTGTGCCCCCTCGGGGCACCCCTCTGGTACTTATTTGGCCCAACTTGTGTCTTCTGGTCCAGAAAAATTCTCCAAAAATTTTCGCTGTGTTTGGACTCCGTTTGGTATTGATTTTGGACGCAGTAAAAAACAAGCAAAAGACAACAACTAACACTGGGCACTATGTCAATAGGTTAGTCCCAAAAATGATATAAAGTTGCTATAAAATGATTGTAAAACATCCAAGAATGATAATATAACATCATGGAAGAAGCAAAAATTATAGATACATTGGCCCTGTTTGGTTCGGCTGTGGATTTCTAAAAGCAGCTGTGGAAAATCTGCTGTGGAAAAACAGCTATGGAAAATATGATGTGAAAAAGATGTAGGTCATTTGGCAAACCAGCTGATACAACTTTTTCAGATTTTGGGCCACAGCGGAATCAGATTTTGGAAAGCACGTCCTAGGCTGCTTCCGCTTTTGGTTCAGATTTTGGCAGCAGATTTCTGGAATCGGATTCTGCTGGGTTCGCCCTTTGGTTCAGATTCTGCTGCGCGGCAGTGGAATTCATTGATAAAAGCTGAACCAAACAGGGCCTGGAGACGTATCAGCATCCCCAAGTTTAATTCCTACTCGTCCTCAAGTAGATAAATGATAAAAACAAAATTTTTGACGTGGAATGCTGCCTCACATGTTCATCACATATTGTTTCTTTGAACCATGGACATTTGGACTTTTATATGGTTCAAAGCAATTGTCTAGTTTTGACATGAAGATTTCAATACTCAAGCATATCAACAAGCAACCATGTCTTTCAAAATATCAACACTAAAGAAAGTTACCCATAGCCCATCATGCTCAATCATTGATCCATTCATAAAACACACCCGCATATTAGCTACAACCAATGCACAAGTACGATCATAATGCCCCTTAGTTGGTGCTTTATAAGAGAAGATGGAGACTCAAATAAAAATAAAAATTGCATAAAATAAATAGATATGCCCTTCATAGAGGGAAGTAGAGATTTGTAGAGGTGCGAGAGCTCAAAGCTTAAATTGAGAGATATTTTTTTTGAGAGGCATACTTCTCCCGTCAATGAAATTGACCGAGTAATTCCCAACACTTTCCATGCTAGATATATCATAGGCGGTTCCCAAACAGAAAATAAAGTTTATTCCTTTTTCCACCATCTTTCACTTTCCATGGCTAGCCGTATCCACGGGTGCCCTCCGTACCAACACTGTCCAAGGAATTTATTATTTGACAACATAAAGTAAATTTCTTTTTCATTTCGGGACTGGTCATCCCTATTACCACCGCACTCTCATGCAATGACAAGTGAATAAACACTCATCTTGAGAATAGCACATCTAGCATGGAAAATATTATCCACCCCCTGCCGCTTCATGAGCGGTACGAGCACACAAAAAGGAAATTTATTTTGAAAATTAGAGATGGCACATACAAATTTACTTAGAAGGGCACATGAATACCGCATATAGGTAGGTATGGTGGACTCATATGGCAAAACTGGGTTTAAGGATTTTGGATGCACAAGTAGTATTTCTACTTAGTAAAAATGGAGGCTAGCAAAAAGATTGAGAAGCAACCAACCAAGAAACGAAAAATCACATAAGCGAGCATTAGGCATAACTAACAGTGAATAATGCAGCACAAGTAGGATGTAATTTCATTGCATAGCTATTGACTTTCGTGCTTGCATAGGGAATCACAAACCTTAACTCCAATATTCTTACTAAAGCATAATTACTCACGAACATGACTCACATATAACTAACATCATATCTTAAAACTGTTACAAAGAATCAAGTTTATTTTGTCCAATGATCTTCATGAAAGTTTTTATTACATCCCTCTTGAATATCTATCACTTTGGGGCTAATTTCATATGTTGCATTTGCTTTTGACAAGCTCAAACAAAGCTAAGTGAAGAACATGAGCATAAAATTTTCCATCTCTCAAAATAATATAAGTGAAGCATGAGAGAATTTCTTCAAAAAAATCTAAGTGAAGCATGATAGCATTTCTTCAAAAATATTAAAGCACACCATGCTCAAAAAGATATAAGTGAAGCACTAGAGCAATTCCATAGCTCAAAAGATTTAAGTGAAGCATAAAGAGCAATTATAACAAATCATAGCATAATTTGGCTGTCTCAAATAGGTGTCTGTAGAAAGGATACTTATGACAAACTAAAAAAGCAAAACAAGCAAAGACTCATATAATACAAGACGCTCCAAGCAAAACTCATGATATGTGACGAATAAAAATATAGCTCCAAGTAAAATACTGATGGCCATTGCAAGAAAGAGGGGATGCCTTATGGGGCATCCCCAAGTTTAGTTGCTTGGTTCTCCTTCAATATTAACTTGGGGTGCCATGGGGCATCCCCAAGCTTAGGCTTTTCTTACTCCTTATTCCTTCATCCATCGTGATCTCACCCAAAACTTGAAAACTTCAATCACACAAAACTTAACAAAACCTTCGTGAGATCCGTTAGTATAAGAAAACCAATCTTTACTTTAAGTACTGTAGAAAACCCATTCAAATTTTGTTATTGCTTTATCTAATGTATTCTAGCTTTGTTATGGCCCAGATACAATCCATAGAATCATCAAAATAAGCACACAATGCAAAGAAAACAGAATCTGTCAAAAACAGAACAATCTGTAAAGATGCGAATTGTTCTCATACTTCTGTAACTCAAAAAATTCTGAAACATTTGGAAAACAAAGGCAATTTTTATATAAATCTTGTGTAAAAAATTTAGAATTTTTCGTCGCTTATGCGAATTTATACAATTATTTTACTGGACACAAAAGTTTCTGATTTTCAACACGATCAAATCAACTATCAGCAAAGCTATCACAAAGGCTTTACTTGGCACAAACACTAATTAAAACATAAAAACACAATCATTACAGATGCATAAATGTGCAAACACTCAAGAACAGAAAGAAAAAGGCAAAAATAAATTTTATTCATTGGGTTGCCTCCCAACAAGCGCTATCATTTTATGCCCCTAGCTAGGCATAATGCAAAGATTCAAGTATTGTCATCTTTAGTTCTAGATCCATAGGATGCCCTCATGATTGATTCATGCGGTGGCTTAATTCTTGTTCTAGGGAAGGGGTGGACGCCCACAATGCGGCTATATCTCCCACGTGTCGGGGCACGACTTAGAGGCATAACCGCATTGTGGTTTTGTCGCAAGAAGGGTCATCTTCACACAATCCCATGTAATGAACAAGACAGGGATAAAGAGAGTTGGCTTACAATCGCCACTTCACACAATACTTAAGTAAATCATACATCATCCAAGTACACACATAGACCGACTACGGTCAAATCCAAATGAAAAGATGATAACCCCAAATGCTAGATCCCCGATCGTCCCAACTGGGCTCCACTACTGATCATCGGGAAATGAAACATAGTAACGACCAAGGACCTCGTCGAACTCCCACTTGAGTTCAGTAGCATCGCCTGCACTGGTATCATCGGCACCTGCAACTGTTTTGGTAGTATCCGTGAGTCACGAGGACTCAGCAATCTCAAAACCCGCGAGATCAAGACTATTTAAGCTTATGGGTAGCATGTGGTAATGAGGTGGAGTTGCAGCAAGCACTAAGCAAATATGGTGGCTAACATACGCAAATAAGAGTAAGATGAGAAGCTACGCAACGGTCGTGAAGCTAGAAGTGATCAAGAAGTGATCCCGAAACTACTTATGTTCATACATAACCCAAACCGTGTTCACTTCCCGGACTCCGCCGAAAAGAGACCATCACGGCTACACATGCGGTTGATGCATTTTAATTAAGTCAAGTGTCAAGTTCTCTACAACCGGACATTAACAAATTCTCATCTGCCACATAACCGCGGGAACGGCTCTCGAAAGTTTATACCCTGCAGGGGTGTCTCAACTTAGCCCATCACAAGCTCTCACGATCAACGAAGGATATTCCTTCTCCTGGAAAGAACCGATCAGTCTCGGAATCCTGGTTACAAGACATTTCGACAATGGTAAAACAAGACCAGCAAGACCACCCGACTGTGCCGACAAATCCCGATAGGAGCTGCACATATCTCGTTCTCAGGGCACACCGGATGAGACAAGCTACGAGTAAAACCAGCCCTCGAGTTTCCCCCGAGGTGGCCCCGCAGGCGGCTCGGTTCAGACCAACACTCAGAGGAGCACTGGCCCGGGGGGGGGGGGGGCTAAAATAAAGATGACCCTCGGGCTCGCGAAAACCCAAGGGAAAGGTGTAGGTTGTTAGGCAAATATAAAACCAAGGTTGGGCCTTGCTGGAGGAGTTTTATTCAAAGCGAATTGTCAAGGGGGTCCCATAACCCCAACCGCGTAAGGAACGTAAAATCAAGGAACATAACACCGGTATGACGGAAACTAGGGCGGCAAGAGTGGAACAAAACACCAGGCATAAGGCCGAGCCTTCCACCCTTTACCAAGTATATAGATGCATTAATTTAATAAGAGATATTGTGATATCCCAAAAATCATCATGTTCCAACATGGAGAAAACTTCAACTTCACCTGCAACTAACAACGCTATAAGAGGGGCTGAGCAAAATCGGTAACTTAGCCAAACAACGGTTTGATAGGAAGGTGGGTTAGAGGCTTGACATGGAAATATGAGAGGCATGATAAACAAGTGGTAGGTAGCCCGACATAGCGATAGAGCGAACAACTAGCAAGCAAACATAGAAGTGATGTCGAGAGTAATGGTCATCTTGCCTGCAAAGTTCTCAGAGTTGTCGAAAGCTTGCTCCTCGTTAGCGTACTCAACAGGTTCCTCATTCACGAACTCGCCTCCCGGCTCTACCCAAAGCAAGAACACAAGCAATGGAACAACAATCAATCACGGTGCAATGCACAAACAACATGATGCAAGAAATGGCATGGTATGCAAGGTATGATGTGCAATGCATATGGATACTCCGGAAGGGAAAGGATGATCATGACATCAACTTGGCAAACCAAGCATGCCACTGGATAGGTTGGGAGATTTCAAATGAAATCGATATGAAGATCACCGGAAACGGATGCATGGTTTGCAAATGACGAGAACAATGCAAAACTGCACTTAACAGCAACATAACACTTAAAATGCATCATGAAACTATGCTACAGCACCCAAACATGAAAAACAAATACATGGCAGTGAAGTACAGGTGAAGCTCTACAAATCATGAACACTGAGCTACTGCTATAACTCACTAGAACAGGTCTAAAACAGCATGGCAAAAATGCAAATGACAACAGTTCTAGCAGACTTGGTGAAAATGACTAGCATGGCAAAAATAGATTCATCATAACATGTTTGCAAGCATGTTTAACTCAATATAAAGGATGTCATGACATGTAACACAATCTAGCATGTAGTAGGCATTTGGAAGAGCATGTTCATGTGCAAAACTATCCCCTAGCATATTTGCATAAATATACACATAAAAGACAAAACAACAACATGATGTAAAATGGCATGTTCATGAACTTGCTCAAATACCAAAACTAATGCCACCACTGGATTCATTGGATTTTTCTACCCCAAAAACATATATAATATGTTGGGGTCACTTTAGAAAAAATCCCCACAAATGCTTAGGATGCATAACTGCCTAAAAGGGTTGTTGACAGAATAGGAAAACTGCCCAAACTGGAATGTCCATATTTGGATATGGCCCGAAATGGAAAGCGCGCCATTTCCATAAATGGAAAGCGCTAGATTAAATGAAATAAAAAGAAATAAAAGAAGGAGGGGGTGAGGATGACTTGTGGCCCCTGCAGGGAGGTGTGTGTGTGTGTGTGAATGGCAATTGGGGTCCGATGTCAACACTCACGAAAGAAATAAGAGAAAATTCCTTATTTGGCTCACTCTTAAAATTTAGTTCCCTTTTTGGCCTAGAGAACTGTTTTTTCTCTATTTGACACTCAAACTTCATTTTGTGCCTCATATGACACTTTCATCCTTTTTTCCATCCAAAGGTGTTAACTGGCACATGCAAAGACAATTTTGCCCCTGGTGATAGTATGTCATTAGAAAAGGGTAGAGGAGGGGCGTGAACAAACAAAAAATATGACGAAGTGCTAGCTGTTGCATGCGTTTCCTGTGTGTGCAGCTAGCCGGATCGATCAAGCAAGGATCAATCAGTCTGCTGTTTTATACGTGCGTGAGATGCTTCTGTCTACGGCCGGTGTACGTAAGTGTGTGGCGTACGTAGCTAGCTTTGCTAGTCTCGGTCGGAAGTCTATTGCTTCGTCCGTCATGGTCATCATCGCGCGCTGCCGTTGCCGAAGTACTCACGTAGTCTGTACTAGGCCAACACAACCCGCCATGTATTGCAGCTCGATCCCTGAGAGCCGATCTGTATCGCAATGGCCTGTGCGTCTGCAGCATTTGAGGCATGGACACATCTATGCGACATGACCCATTGACATGCCGCGTTCTAACTTATCACATGCTACATTAATGTGTACAAATTTATATGCTATAGTAGAGGCTAAATGGGTTCGTCACTGTTTCACTCATCGTATTATTATTATTAGTCATAAAAATAATTTTGTTTTCTTTACTTATTCAAACATGACAAAATATTTCACATTATCTTTGTGTTTGCATGTAAATAAGCTGTTCACATACTACATTAGGGGTAAAACAGTCTTTAAGTCAGACTTAACACCGTTACTAGCCAAAACTGGCGGAAGTGTCACATAGGGAATAAAATGAAGTTTGGGTGTCAAAAGGGGGAGAAAACAAAATTCTGGGCCAAAAAGGAACCAAACTTTAAAAATGGCCAAATAAGGAATTCTCTCAAGAAATAAAAGGAAAGAGGGGCGCCTGCCTGGGAGGATATCTGGTGCTACGGGAGCACCTAAGATTAGGTGCTGCAGGAGCTTTTCAACCGTTAGATCTGAGATCCGAAGGCCGAGGAGAGAGCTCGCGCTTTTATTCAAAGAACACCCCCAGAAATTTGGTATTGCAAATCGGGTCCAGCGCATCTGTAGATGACCGTTGGATTTCAGATCCAATGGCCGAGAAGCTCTTGGAGCACCTAAACTTAGGTGCTCCCGTAGCACCTAATATTTTCCCGCGCTTGCCTGGGATTCGAACCCGGGTCGCCCCGGTGATATGCCTGGGCGCTGACCAGTGCGCCTGCTGTGCTTGTGTCAAGAAAGGGCACTTGGCCTCTTGATCTAACTCCTGGCGAGGTTGGCTGGTCCTGTCTGAGGCAGAGACGATCGACGCCACTGCCAGCGAGCACGACGGCGACCACCCGAGCCGAGGGTCACCGGCGGGGGTGCGGAATTTGAAGGCGGGGCCAGGGTGTGTACGCGGAGCGACTATGGAAGGCGCGTGCGTGTGGTGCCCGAGCACGAGATCGAGCTCGTCTCGGGTGCGGCACGGCGAGCGAGCGGCGCGAGCAGGCAGGGTGCGCTTGCGGGTGCAGATGCATGCGGGGCTACGGGCGCGGCGAGCGATCGCGCGCGAGCATGTGGGAACAGGGGAGAGCGCGAGTGCGCGTGCAACAGCAAAACACACGCAACTAAAACTTTAGAGATCGCCGGAGCACTGCGGGCGCGGTGAAGACATGGATCGGGCGAGTGCTACGGGGTTCTACACGCCATGGAAAAAATGGAGAGGGAGGTGCGTTACCCAGCTCACCCTAGGACACGACGGGGTCGACGGAGACGCGCTGGAGGCGACGAGAGGGTGCTCTAAACTTGGTGGGGCTGCTGTCCGCGAAGAAGAGGAAGACGACGGCCGAGGGAGTCGGTCTGGAGGCCTTGTGGTCGCGTGCGTCGTGGAAGGAGACGTAGGGGGACTTGGCGGACTCCCCCACGACGGCAGAAGAGATCGGACGCGGTCGGAGAGGCTACCCCGAGCTCGAGCTCTTGCTCAGCTGGAGCATGGTGGACAAGGCGACGACATGGCGTGGCTAGCCTTACTTGGCAGCGGCGAGGGAAGAATAGGAGGGGGATCGGTCGAGGGGAGACACTAGGGCACCTGGGACGTCTTTTATAGGGTCTAGGGACGAGCTCCGGCCGTCAAATCATCTGGCGTGCCGTCATGGCTGCTCTGGATGGCCTGCCGTATAGGAGGACGAAGCTCCTGTACGCGTGGGCTAACTGGGCTGCGGTGTGGGTGGGTGGCTGGGCCGGCTGTGAGAAAAGGCCCAAGTGGCTGTGCTGGGAAGGTCCTTTCCTTTTTCCTCTTAATTCTGTACATTTAAAATCAAATCTGTAGAAAGGAAAAAGGTTAGGGAGGTAGGAGATGTATATAAGAGATATGAAAATATCCTTATGACCCTGGATTTATACCCTATTTGAATAAATTTCTTTGGGCGTTTTAGAGGTAGAAAAATAAACAAGTTTGAATATAATTCAAACTTGGAGCATTTTTGAACCTAACCAACACAACTCCAAAATGCATGATATTTGGCAGAGAGGTTCTGGACATGTAGCAAGATTTATAGGGAGAAGATGAACATTTATGGAGGAGGGCAAGATGGCACTTGCAAAAAGAAAGAAAAGAGAAGGAGAGGTGGTGATGCATGGAGGTGGTCATGTATGGATCACACATGGGTCAAGCAACAATATAACATGCATGAATCACACAATGCACATGAAGAGGATGATGAAATGCAACATGACAAGAAGCACAAATGCAACACTAAGATGAGGCCATGATGCAACATAAGATGGCAAGTGCATAAAGAAGATGACAAGTAATGACAAGACAATGCAATAAGTACAAACCAACAAACAAAAGAAAAGAGACCAAAAAGGATTGAACCCAAATGGAATTGGATGAAGAACAAGGTTGGATACGTTGTCACATATGGAAGTTTACATCCGGGGTGTTACAGAAGACTACGATGAAAATGTTGAGTGGCTCTCATATGAATATCTGTTGAACTAATAAAGAGCCCATTTTACCTTGTCTTCTCCTGTTGAATAAAATGTTTGCAGATTCCAGCTTAGTCCATGGCACTCTTGCACTATTATTATTTTCATATCATTCAGTCATGCAAGTGAAAGACAATAATGACGACATTCGATGAGCTGGCCGTGGCAAACAGAAACTGGTATGAACTCGACTTGTTCTGTCTGTGTAAATATGTTTAACCTAGTATCCAGGCTTCAGCCCATTATGATTAAACATGTTTGCAATGACAATTAGAGATTATAGTTTCTCATGCCATGCATAAGTAGCTGGGAGTAGATAATGATTTATCTTGGATATCAACATAGCGTTAAAATGATTGTGATGTAGTATGATGATATGGTATCCTCCTCTGAATGTTCGAGTGGCTTGACTTGGTACATGCTCATGCATGTAGTTGAGTCAAAACCAACATAGCCTCTATAATGTTTATGTTCATGGTGTTCATATCCTACTCATGCTAGTGTCCAATGTTACTTATGCATAATGCCTGGTCATGATCGTTGTTGCTCTCTAGCTGGCCGCTTCCCAATCTTAATTGCTAGCCTTCGCCTGTACTAAGTGAGAATTCTGCTTATACATCAAAAACCTTGAACCCAAAGTTATTCCAGATGAGTCCACCATACCTACCTATATGCGGTATTACCCTGTCGTCCTAAGTAAAGTTGCATGTGCCACCTCTAAAAACTTCTAAAAAATTATCCTTTTTGTGTGCCTAGATCGTTCATGGAACGACAGGAGGTGGTCGATATCTTCCGTGCTAAGCATGTTATCCTCAGGTCGAGTGTTTATTCACTCGCCATCGCACGAGGAAATGGGCGGTATTAGGGAAGCCCAGTCCCAAATTGCAAATATGAAAAAGAGTTCATCTCTTGAATAATGAAACAAAAACTCCCAATGGAGTCAAAACTTTTACTTTCCGCTTGGGGACCGCCACTAGCGTGCTTAGCATGGAAGATGTTGATAACTGATAGTCGTGAAGTGAATGAGAAGGGGGCATGTCTCAAAATTATCATTTATCTCTGTTTTAAAAACTGATCCCTGGCACCTCTACAAATCACTGCTTTCCTCTACGAAGGGACTTTCTATTTACTTTTATGTTGTGTCATCACCTTCTATAAACCAAGCGCCAAAAACTGAGTAGAGCACAGTTGTCATGATTTATGCATTGTGTATAGCTAATGTTGGGTGCATCATGACTGGATCATTTCTACCATGAATTACAATGTTTAGTCGCTGCTTGAACTTTGGAGGTGCTCTGCATTTATGTTTTGCGGTCTCAGAAAGGGCTAGCGAGATACCACTATTGTCATATTATATCATGATTGTTTTGACAACGTGTTGCTGTTTGAGATATCTTATTATTGCTCGCTAGCTGATTATGTCATTGATACGAATCTTTATAATCTTTAAGAGTTATTGTTGACATGGTTAGTTATGATGATGGCTGAAAACCTGGGTGTTGTTTAATCTTATTTATGCAAACAAGAGCAAAAGAGTTCGTAAAAGTTTTTCTTTTTCACTTTCAGTTTATCAACTGAATTGCTTGAGGACAAGCAAAGGTTTAAGCTTGGGGGAGTTGATACGTCTCCAATGTATCTACTTTTTCTCACGCTTTTCCTCTTGTTTTGGACTCTAATTTGCATGATTTGGATGAAACTAACCCCGGACTGACGCTGTTTTCAGCAGAACTACCATGGTGTTGTTTTTGTGCAGAAATAAAAGTTCTCGGAATGGAACGAAACTTTGCGAGGATTTTTTATGGAATAAATAATGATTTTTGGAGCCAACAACCACCAGAGAGGGGCCCCTGGTTGGGCACAACCCACCAGGGTGCGCCCCCTCTCCTGGCGCGCCTAGGTGGGTTGTACCCACTTGGTGGCCCCGCTGACGACCCCCGTGATACTATAAATTCACATATTTCCAGAAAAAATGAGGAAAAAAGAATTATCGCGATCCACGAGACGGAGCCGCCACCAAGCCCTGTTCTTCCTCGGGAGGGAAGATCTGGAGTCCGTTTGGGGCTCCGGAGAGGGGGGGATCTTCGTTCTTTATCATCACCAACCCATCTCCATCGCCAATTCCATGATGCTCCCCACTGGGAGTGAGTATTTCCTTCGTAGGCTCGCTGGTCCGTGACGAGTTGGATGCGATTCATCATGTAATCGAGTTAGTTTTGTTAGGGCCCGATCCCTAGTATCCACTATGTTCTTAGATTGATGTTGCTATGACTTTGCTATGCTTAATGCTTGTCACTTTGGGCCCGGGTGCCATGAACTCAGAACTGAACCGTTTATGAATTCATCATTATATCCATGTTTTAGATCCGATCTTGCAAGTTATAGTCACCAACTACGTGTTATGATCCGGCAACCCCGGAGTGACAACAACCGGGCCCACTGCCGGTGATGACCGTAGTTTGTGGAGTCCATGTATTCACTATGTGTTAATGCTTTGTTCCAGTTCTCTATTAAAAGGATTCCTTAATATCCCTTAGTTTCCAATATGGACCCCGCTGCCACGGGAGGGTAGGACAAAACATGTCATGCAAGTTCTTTTAATAAAGCACGTATGACTATTTACGAAATACATGCCTACATTATATCGATGAACCAGAGCTAGTGCCGTATCGCCCTAGGTTATAACTGTCACATGATGAATATCATCCAACAAGTCACCGATCCAATGCCTACAAATTTATCCTTATTGATCTTGCTGCGTTACTATTGCTATCATCACTGTTACACTTGCTACAAAATTACTGCTATCACTGTTACTGTTACCGTTGCTACTGTCACTACTATCAAAACTATCAAACTACTTTTCTACTGATCACTTTGCTGCAGATAATTAATCTCCAGGTGTGGTTGAATTGACAACTCAACTGCTAATACCTTCAAATATTCTTTGGCTCCGCTTGTGTCGAATCTATAAATTTGGGTTAAATACTTACCCTCGAAAACTGTTGCGATCCCCTATACTTGTGGGTTATCAAGTTCCGTCAGCATGACGGCGTGGTGGCGGTGATGGTGATGTGATCTGCGCAGGGCTTCGCCTAAGCGCTACGTGAATATGACCGGAGGCGTAAATTGTGGAGGGGGGGGGGGCGCCGCACACGGCTAACAATGTTTGTTGTGTGTTCTAGGCGCCCCCACCCCACATATACATAGGTGGGAAGGGGAGGGGACAACCATGGGGCGCCCCAAGTAGGAAGAATCCGACTTGGGGGCCTTGTCCAATTGGCCCCCCTTACCATCTTTTCCGGAGAGGGAAGGAAAGGGGAGAGAGGAGGGAAGGAAGGGGGAGGCCGAATTGCCTTCCCTTTCTTCTCTCTTCCCCTTTTCATTTACCCTTCCTATTAGGCCAGCAAGGGGGCGCAGCAGCCCGTGCTAGCTGCTGCATTTCCCCTCTTGGCCCAATAGGCCCATATAGTTTGCTGAGGGTAGCCCAGAACCCCTTCTGGTGACCCGATACGTACCCGGTACCCCCAGAACACTTCCGGTGTCCGAATATTGTCATCCTATATATGAATCTTTACCTCTCGACCATTTCGAGACTCCTCGTCATGTCTGTGATCTCATCTGGGACTCCGAACAACATTTGGTCACCAAATCACATAATTCATATAATACAAATCGTCATCGAACATTAAGCATGCGGACCCTACGGGTTCGAGAACTATGTAGACATGACCGAGACACCTCTTCGGTCAATAACCAATAGTGGAACCTGGATGCTCATATTGGTTCCTACATATTCTATGAAGATCTTTATCGGTCAAACCGTAATGACAACATATGTTATTCCCTTTGTCATCGGTATGTTACTTGCCCGAGATTCGATCGTCTATATCTTCATACTTAGTTCAATCTCGTTACCGGCAAGTCTCTTTACTTCTTCCGTAATACATCATCCCGCAACTAACTCATTAGTCACATTGCTTGCAAGGCTTATTATGATGTGCATTACCAAGAGGGCCCAGAGATACCTCTCCAATACTCGGAGTGACAAATCCTAATCTCAATCTATGCCAACCCAACAAACACCTTCGGAGATACCTGTAGAGCATCTTTATAATCACCCAGTTACGTTGTGACGTTTGATAGCACGCAAGGTATTCTTCCGATATCTGGGAGTTGCATAATCTCATAGTCAAAGGAATATGTATAAGTCAACGAAGAAAACAATAGCAATAATATTTAACGATCATTATGCTAAGCTAACGGATGGGTCCTGTCCATCACATCATTCTCCTAATGATGTGATCCCATTCATCAAATGACAAAACATGCCTATAGTTAGGAAACTTAACCATCTTTGATTAACGAGCTAGTCTAGTAGAGGCTTACTAGGGACACTGTGTTTTGTCTATGTATCCGCACATGTATCAAGTTTCCGGTTAATACAATTCTAGAATGGATTATAAACATTTATCATGATATAAGGAAATATAAATAACAACTTTATTATTGCCTCTAGGGCATATTTCCTTCAGTCTCCCACTTGCACTAGAGTCAATAATCTAGTTCACATCGCCATGTGATTTAACACCAATAGTTCACATCTTTATGTGATTAACACCCATAGTTCACATCTCTATGTGACCAACACCCAGGGTTTACTAGAGTCAATAATCTAGTTCATATCGCTATGTGATTAACACCCAAAGTGTACTAAGGTGTGATCATGTTTTGCTTGTGAGAGAAGTTTAGTCAACGGGTCTGCCATATTCAGATCCGTATGTATTTTGCAAATTTCTATGTCTACAATGCTCTGCACGGAGCTACTCTAGCTAATTGCTCCCACTTTCAATATGTATCCAGATTGAGACTCAGTGTCAAAGCTTGCATCGACGTAACTCCTTACGACGAACTCTTTGTCACCTCCATAACCGAGAAACATTTCCTTATATAGTCCTCTTTAGGTACCTAAGGATAATTTTGACTGCTGTCCAGTGATCTACTCCTGGATCACTATTGTACCCCCTTGCCAAACTCATGGTAAGGTACACAATAGGTCTGGTATACAGCATGGCATACTTTATAGAACCTATGGCTGAGGCATAGGGAATGACTTTCATTCTCTCTCTATCTTCTGCCGTGGTCGGGTTTTGAGTCTTACTCAACTTCATACCTTACAACTCAGGCAAGAAATCTTTCTTTGACTGATCCATTTTGAAGTCCTTCAAAATCTTATCAAGGTATGTACTCATCGAAAGTCTTATCAAGCGTCTTAATCTATCTCTATAGATCTTGATGCCCAATATGTAAGTAGCTTCACCGAGGTCCTTCTTTGAAAAACTCCTTTCAAACACTCCTTTATGCTTTCCAGAAAATTCTACATCATTTCCGATCAACAATATGTCATTCACATATACTTATCAGAAAGGCTGTAGTGCTCCGACTCACTTTCTTGTAAATACATGCTTCATCACAAGTCTGTATAAAACTATATGCTTTGATCAACTCATCAAAGCGTATATTCCAACTCCGAGATGCTTGCACCAGTTCCATAGATAGATCGCTGGAGCTTGCACACTTTGTTAGTACCTTTAGAATTGACAAAAGCTTTGGTTGCATCATATACAACTCTTCTGTAAGAGATCCATTAAGGAATGCAGTTTTGACATCCATTTGCCAGATTTCATAAAATGTGGCAATTGCTAACATGATTCGAACAGACTTAAGCATCGCTATGAGTGAGAAAATCTCATCGTAGTCAACACCTTGAACTTGTCGAAAACATTTTGCGACAATTCGAGCTTTCTAGATAGTAACACTACCATCATCGTCCATTTTCCTCTTGAAGATCCATTTATTCTCAATGGCTTGCCGATCATCGGGCAAGTCCACCAAAGTCCACACTTTGTTCTCATACATGGATCCTATCTCATATTTCATGGCCTCAAGCCATTTTGTGGAATCTGGGCTCATCGTTGATTCCTCATAGTTCTTAGCTTCGTCATGGTCTAGTAACATGACTTCCAGAACATGATTACCATACCACTCTGGTGCGGAACATGCTCTTGTTGACCTATGAGGTTCGGTAGTAACTTGATCTGAAGTTCCATGATCATTATTATTAGCTTCCTCTCTTGTTGGTGTAGGCATCACGGAAACGGTTTTCCGTGATAAGCAACTTTCCAATTCGAGAGAAGGTACAATTACCTCATCAAGTTCTACTTTCCTCCCACTCACTTCCTTCGAGAAAAGCTCCTTCTCTAGAAAGGATCCATTTTTTAGCAACAAAGATCTTGCCTTCGGATCTGTGATAGAAGGTATACCCAACAGCTTCTTTTGGGTATCCTATGAAGACGCACTTCTCCGATTTTGGTTCGAGCTTATTAGGCTGAAACTTTTTCACATAAGCATCGCAACCCCAAACTTTAAGAAACGACAGCTTAGGTTTCTTGCGAAACCACAGTTCATACGGTGTCGTCTCAACTGATTTAGATGGTTCCTTTTTTTTAACGTGAATGCAACTATGTCTAATGCATAACCCCAAAATGATAGTGGTAAATAGATAAGAGTCATCCTTCATTGCACCATATCTAATAAAGTACAGTTATGTTGTTCGGACACAGCATTACACTGTGGTGTTCCAGGTGGCGTGAGTTGTGAAACTATTCCACATTGTTTTAAATGAAGGCCAAACTCATAACTCAAATATTCGCCTATGTGATTAGATTGTAGAAACTTTATTTTCTTGTTACGATGATTCTCCACTTCACTCTGAAATTCTTTGAAATTTTCAAAAGTTTCAGACTTGTGTTTCATTAAGTAGATATACCCATATATGCTCAAATCATCTGTGATGGTCAGAAAATAATCATACCCGCCGCGAGCCTCAACACTCATCGGACCGCATACATCGGTATGTATTATTTCTAATAAGTCAATGGCTCGCTCCATTGTTCCGGAGAACGGAGTCTTAGTCATCTTGCCCATGAGGCATGGTTGACAAGCATCAAATGATTCATAATCAAGTGATTCCAAAAGTCCATCCGCATGGAGTTTCTTCATGCGTTTTACACCAATATGACCTAAACGGCAGTGCCACAAATATGTTGCACTATCATTATCAACTTTGCATCTTTTGGCATCAATATTATTAATATGTGTATAACCACGATCGAGATTCAACAAACCATTCACATTGGGTGTATGACCATTGAAGGTTTTATTCATGTAAACAGAACAACAATTATTCTCTAACTTAAATGAATAACCGTATTGTAATAAACATGATCCAATCATATTCATGCTCAACGCAAACACCAAATAACATTTATTTAGGTCCAACACTAATCCCGAAGGTAGAGGGAGTATGCGATGGTGATCTTATCAACCTTGGAATCACTTCGAACACACATCGTTACCTTGCCCTCAACTAGTCTCTGTTCATTTTGTAACTCCTGTTTCGAGTTACTAATCTTAGCAACTGAACCAGTATCAAATACCCAGGGGTTACTATGAACACTAGTAAAGTACATATTAATAACATGTATATCAAATATACCTTTTTTTACTTTGCCATCCTTCTTATCCGCCAAATACTTGGGGCAATTACGTTTCCAGTGACCAGTCCCTTTGCAGTAGAAGCACTCAGTTTCAGGCTTTGGTCCAGCTTTGGGCTTCTTCCCGGGAGTGACAAATTGCTTGCCATTGTTCTTGAAGTTCCCTTTCTTTAGCTTTGCCCTTTTTCTTGAAACTGGTGGTCTTGTTAACCATCAATACTTGATGCTCTTTCTTGATTTCTACCTTCGTCGATTTCAGCATCGCGAAGAGCTCGTGAATCGTTTTCGTTATCCCTTGCATATTATAGTACATCACGAAGTTCTAGTAACTTGGTGATAGTGACTAGAGAACTCTGTCAATCACTATCTTATCTGGAAGATTAACTCCCACTTGATTCAAGCGATTGTAGTACCCAGACATTCTGAGCACATGCTCACTAGTTGAGCTATTCTCCTCCATCTTGTAGGCAAAGTACTTGTCAGAGGTCTCATACCTCTCAACACGGGCATGAGTCTGAAATACCAATTTCAACTCTTGGAACATCTCCTATGCTCCGTGGCATTCAAAACATTTTTGAAGTCCCGGTTCTAAGCCGTAAAGCATGATGCACTAAACTATCAAGTAGTCATCATACCGAGCTTGTCAAACGCTCATAACTAGCAAATACTATTAGGACTAAGTTCATGATAAATTAAGTTCAATTAATCATATTACTTAAGAACTCCCACTTAGATAGACATCCCTCAAGTCATCTAAATGATCACGTGATCCATATCAACTAAACCATGTCCGATCATCACGTGAGATGGAGTAGTCTTCAATGGTGAACATCTCTATGTTGATCATATCTACTATATGATTCACGTTTGACCTTTCGGTCTCCAGTGTTCCAAGGCCATGGCTGTACATGCTAGGCTCGTCAAGTTTAACGCGAGTATTCCGCATGTGCAAAACTATCTTGTACTCGTTGTATGTGAACGTAGAGCTTATCACACCCGATCATCACATGGTGTCTCGGCACGACGAACTGTCGCAACGGTGCATACTCAGGAAGAACACTTATACCTTGAAATTTTAGTAAGGGGTCATCTTATAATGCTACCGCCGTACTAGCAAAATAAGATGCATAAAAGATAAACATCACATGCAATCAAAATATGTGACATGATATGGCCATCATCATCTTGTGCCTTTGATCTCCATCTCCAAAGCACCGTCATGATTTCTATCGTCACCGGCTTGACACCTTGATCTCCATCGTAGCGTTGTTGTCATCTCGTCAACTATTGCTTCTACAACTATCGCTAACGCATAGTGATAAAATAAAGCAATTACATGGCGTTTGCATTTCATACAATAAAGCGACAACCATAAGGCTCCTGCCAGTTTCTGATAACTTTTACAAAACATGATCATCTCATACAATAATGTATATCACATCATGTCTTGACCATATCACATCACAACATGCCCTGCAAAAACAAGTTTGACGTCCTCTACTTTGTTGTTGCAAGTTTTACGTGGCTGCTACGGGCTTCTAGTAAGAACCGTTCTTACCTACGCATCAAAACCACAACGGTGATTTATCAAGTCTGTAGTTTTAACCTTCAACAAGGACCGGCCGCAGTAAAATTCGATTCAACTAAAGTTGGAGAAACAGACACCCGCCAGCCACCTTTATGCAAAACTAGTTGCATGTCTGTCGGTGGAGCTGGTCTCATGAACGTAGTCATGTAATGTTGGTCCGGGCCGCTTCGTCCAACAATACCGCCGAATCAAAATAAGACATTGGTGGTAAGCAGTATGACGATCACCGCCCACAACTCTTTGTGTTCTACTCGTGCATATCATCTACGCATAGACCTGGCTCGGATGCCACTGTTGGGAAACGCAGCATGCAATTTCAAAAATTTCCTACGCTCACGCAAGATATATTTAGGAGATGCATAGCAACGAGAGGGGAAGAGTGTGTTCACGTACCCTTCTAGACCGAAAGCGGAAGCGTTTGACAACACGGTTGATGTAGTCGAACTTCTTCACGTTCTGACCGATCAAGCACCGAACGTACGGCACCTCTGAGTTCTGCACACGTTCAGCTCGATGACGTCCCTCGAACTCTTGATCCAGCAAAGTGTCGAGGGAGAGTTCCGTCAGCAGGACAACATGGTGACAGTGACGGTGAAGTTATCCGTGCAGGGCTTCACCTAAGCACTACGTGAATATGACCTAGGCGTAAACTGTGGAGGGGGGCGCCGCACATGGCTAACAATGTTTGTTGTGTGTTCTAGGCGCCCCCTCCCCACATGTATATAGGTGGGAGGGAGAGGGGGACAGCCATGGGGCGCCCCAAGTAGGAGGAATCCTACTTGGGGTCTTGTCCAATTGGCCCCCCTTACCATCTTTTCCGGAGAGGGAAGGAAAGGGGAGAGAGGAGGGAAGGAAGGGGGAGGCCGAATTGACTCCCCTGCCTTCTCTCTTCCCCTTTTCCTTTCCCCTTCCTATTCGTACAGCAAGGGGGCGCAGCAGCCCGTGCTGGCTGCTGCGTTTCCCCTCTTAGCCCAATAGGCCCATATAGCTTGCCGGGGGTAGCCCGGAACCCCTTCCGGTGACCCGATACGTACCCGGTACCCCCAGAACACTTACGGTGTCCGAATACTACAATCCGATATATGAATCTTTACCTCTCGACCATTTCGAGACTCCTCGTCATGTCCCTGATCTCATCCGGGACTCCGAACAACATTCGGTCACCAAATCACATAATTCATATAATACAAATAGTCTTCGAACATTAAGCGTGCGGACCCTACGGGTTCGAGAACTATGTAGACATGACCAAGACACCTCTCCGGTCAATAACCAATAGCGGAACCTAGATGCTCATATTGGTTCCTACATATTCTACGAAGATCTTTATCGGTCAAACCATAATGACAGCATACGTTATTCCCTTTGTCATTGGTATGTTACTTGCCCGAGATTTGATCGTTGGTATCTTTGTACTTAGTTCAATCTCATTACTGGAAAGTCTCTTTACTCGTTCCGTAATACATCATCCCGCAACTAACTCATTAGTCACATTGCTCGCAAGGCTTATTATGATGTGCATTACCGAGAGGGCCCAGAGATACCTCTCCGATACTCGGAGTGACAAATCCTAATCTCAATCTATGCCAACCCAACAAACACCTTCGGAGATACCTGTAGAGCATCTTTATAATCACCTAGTTACGTTGTGACGTTTGATAGCACACAATGTATTCCTCCGGTATCCGGGAGTTGCATAATGTCATAGTCAAAGGAATATGTATAAGTCAATGAAGAAAGCAATAGCAATAAAACTTAATGATCATTATGCTAAGCTAACGGATGGGTCTTGTCCATCACATCATTCTCCTAATGATGTGATCCCGTTCAGCAGATGACAGCACATGCCTATGGTTAGGAAACTTAATCATCTTTGATTAACGAGCTAGTCTAGTAGAGGCTTACTAGGGACACTGTGTTTTGTCTATGTATCCACACATGTATCAAGTTTCCGGTTAATACAATTCTAGCATGAATAATAAACATTTATCATGATATAAGGAAATATAAATAACAACTTTATTATTGCCTCTAGGGCATATTTCCTTCAATAATGGTATCTCACTAGCCCTTTCTGAGACCGCAAAACATAAATGTAGAGCACCTATGAAGTTCAAGCACCGACTAGACATTGTAATTCATGGTAAAAGAGATACAGTCACACTCATACTCAACATTAACTAAACACAAAGCATAAAAATGACAATAGGGCTCTCGAACTGGTGCCTTCATGAGAAGATGATGACTCAACAATAAAAATAAATAGATAGGTCCTTCGCAGAGGGAAGTAGAGATTTGCAGAGATGCCAGAGCTCGAAGCTTTCAAAACAGAGATGGATATAATTTTGGGAGGTACGCTTTCATTGACAATGTAGCAACCGAGAGTTTTCAACATCTTCCATGCTAGACACATTATAGGAGGTTCCCAAACAGAAAGGTAAAGTTTTACTCCCCATCCACCAACAAACACAAGCCATGGCTAGCCGAATCCTCGGGTGCTCTCCATACCAACAACAATCCGGGGGGGTTTTGTTTCATTATTATATTCTGATTTTGATCATAGGACTGGGCATCCCAATTACCAGCCACTTTCTCGTGAATGACAAGCGAATAAACACTCATCATGAGAATAACCCACCTAGCATGGAAGATACTAACCGCCCCCTATCGCTTCATGAGCGATTCGGGCATTCAAAACGGATTATTATTTTAAGATTTAGAGTTTGGCACATGCAAATTTACTTGGAACGACAGGTAATTACCGCATATAGGTAGGTATGGTGGACTCATATGGAATAAATTTGGGTTTTAGGAAGTGGGTGCACAAGCAATATTACCGCTTAGTGCAAGTGAAGGCTAGCAAATAGATTGAGGGCCGACCAACTAGAGAGCGACAACGGTCATAAACATGCATTGAGGTTAATCAACATTGAATACGAGCATGAGTAGGATATAAAACGCCATGAACATAAATATCATGGAGGCTTTGTTGGTTTGGATTCAACTACATGCGTGAACATGTGCCAGGTCAAGCCACTTGAATCATTCAGAGGAGGATACCATCCTATCATACTACATCATAACCATTTTAAATGCATGTTGACACACACGATAAACTATTATCCACTCCTAGCTATTTAAGCATGGCATGAGTAACTATGATGTCTAATTGTCATTGCAAACATGTTTATTCATAATAAGCTGAATCAAGAACAATGAGCTAAACACATTTACAAAAACAAACCAGGTTGAGTTCGTACCAGCTTTTCTTCACCTCAATCGATTTATCAAATTTCTTCATTATTGCCTTTCACTTGCATGACCTAATGATGTGAATAATAATAAAAGTGCATGTGTCGTGGACTAAGTTGAAATCTGCAAACATTTATTCAAAGGAGAAGACAAGGTAATATGGGCTCTTCGTTAGATCAACAATAATGCATATCAGAGCCACTCAACATTTTCATCATGGTCTTCTCCTTACGACAGTACAAAGAAAAGAAAAGAATTTGAAAGAAACACACAGAAATGTTTTTGGAGTTTTTGTTTTTCCGAAGAAAGCAAATTGAAAGAAGAACAAAAACCAAGAAAAACCAAGAAAAACTATATACACGGGAAAGCTCCCAACAAGGAAAAGAAGAATGAGAAATATTTTTGCGTTTTCTTTTAGTATTACGAACTACTGAACAAATAAAATTAGAAACAAAAATAAGAAAGAAACAAGAAATATTTTTGGGTTTTTGCAATTTTTCAAACACACAAGAAGAAAGCAAAAAAAACATGGATTATGCAATGAAAAAGGATGAACACCGACAACTGGAATGAATGAGTGATGCATGAATGTAATTCCAGTGAGAGATACGTACTCCCCCAAGCTTAGGCTTTTAGCCTAGGTTGGTCTATGGCCACGGCTCGTAATTGCCCTCCCCTGGGTACTGCGGGGGGTCCTGAGGGTTCCACTGACCGGCGAGCTCCTGTGGCTCTCCCACTGATAAATAGGCTCCTGATATGGCTCAGGTACTGGTACTGGCTCAGGTGATGTGGGTTATGTCAGACCCCAGTGTGCATAGATGTCCTCGGGTATAATAGTGTACCTGCCCGAATAAAGATCAAACAAAGAAGATGCAGGCAAAGTAATAATCTCACGAGTCCCCTAGCTAACTACTAAGTTGTAATGTTGTGTTTATCATTGGAAATAAAATGATGGCCAACATACTATTATAGTCTAAATATTTAGTAGGTAGCAGCTGCTCCCCCGCCTCCTCATGTCTAATAGGAATCTCAAAATGTTCAGCAAGGTGGGAGGCATAGATACCACCATAAAGAACACCCTTCAAATGGTTTGTGTGTAACCTTCGAGCAACCATAGCACCCAACCTAAAAGTTCTACCAGCATATAAAGCATGGCGCAAAATAACAAGGTCAAGTGCATCGAGCAATCCACTCTCCCACCGACCAGTCAAACATCTCCCGGCAAATAATGCATAGTAACGTAAGATGGGAAAATGCAAACTAGCCACTCTCGCTTCTGACACTCCCCTTGTCTCTCCCACGGTATTTTCAAAGATAAAATCGTCCATGTCTCCAGGACGTGGATCACCGTGACTGCCCTCATAAGGTATTTTGCAAACATTGCAAAAATCATATAGTGTCATTTCCTTAGGCACATCATAGAGGTTAAATTCTGACCATGGGTGGTTCCTTCCAAGGATAAAAGTGAAAGCTTTGCACGAAGGAATTAGTGAGTAGGAGATATTGATCACACTTATCTTCGAGGAAGGGAATGATGCCGGTATTGTTCACCAAGTAATTAATAGAAATCCTTAGAAATTCCTGCTTCCTTCAAGAAGGCGTCACACGGCCACTCGCACGGTCGAACCTCCGCTTCATGTGGAAGATGGTATTTGGGCTTCTCATTCGGAGTTTTCTTCGAACCACCTCGTCATGGTTCTCCCTTTCTCTGAAAATTTCTGAATTTTTTAGTAACTCAAAATAAAAGTGAACCAAACTGTCGGTGCAACAAAACCTGGGTCCCTTGCCCAGACCGTGCACAGGCCAAAGAGCAAGAATATGACACCAAGATCGGATCAAGGCACAAGGGACCAGTTCTTTGAAGGACCAACGTGTAGATCAAGAAGACCAAGACTAGCCAGAGAGACAAGACTCCACTACGAGAGGGACCTCCCTTGCTAGGCAGGCGAGCCTGGCGAGGTTGGGGTTGCCCCAGAAGCAAGCCTCCAAAGATCGCCCCGACAGGCCTGCCGGGCCTCACGGAGGCAGACCACTCCACCTCACCACCCCGCAGCGACACACGTCATCGATCAGTGCAGTGTCAAGCTCCTAAGTGACTAAGTGGCTGCTCTCCACGACACGGCAGCCACTTCCTACAGAAGATACCTCCAAGCGACACCCATCCAGAGATGTGTCAAGCAAGCAGGCGCGAAGCTGGCAAAACAGCCCGGCAGGGCCTGCCGGGCGAGCTGTGATGTGACACTGAGTGGCGCATTTAATGCGCTCTGTGAGCCTGCAGAGTTAGGCATGATAGCACTGTTTGCTATCTAATCAGTACGTAAAGACTGATTTGCCACTGTGGTGACCCCTTGATCTATAAAGGTAGGCCCATGGCAACCATAGAAAGGATTCAGACCCCCTCACACTCGTACGTGCGTAGACCCTCTCGCCTTGAGGCAACCCTGCCGGGAAAGAGCGCTATGATTTTTCACCATCAATCCACCAAAGCAGGAGTAGGGTTTTACGCCTTACGGCGGCCCGAACTTGGGTAAAACTGCTCGTGTGATCTCTGTCATGCTGTGTTATGCTTCTTCTCTCTTTATGCAACGTGCCCATCCCCCCGCCGAACCAAAAGGGGATATTTGGCCCCATAGGTGACCGTGGTTTCCCACGACATCTTTAGCGCCACGTAGGGGCATCACTTGCGTGAATCCGAGAGCGTGAGCAACATGTCATCTTGATCGCCTTTTTCATCATCGACGGCTCCATCGACTATGGTGCCCGAGAAGAAGCCCGGTGCCGCCGATCACCCGTCCACCTCGAAGGCATCACCGCCTGCGACCACCGACGTCGCGGGGAATGCGGGGACACAGGAGGATGTAGGTGCTGTGGATGACGTGGTCGGCACAGGCGGCGTCATCACCACTTCCCCCGCGGCCGAAGCAGGAGCGGGAGGCACCAGAGAAGGAAAGCACCAACAACATCCCGACGACCATGCTCCGCGAGGTACGGGTCGAGAGATTATTCCTTCTGTCCATCTCGGCCTGGCCAAGGGGCATATCCACGGTGGTGACGTTCGTCCCGAGGCGAATCGCAATCCTATGGCCACCCCCGCCGTGGGGGTGGGTGCAGGACATGCACCGCCTCCGAAGCTGACTGACCCAGCCAATGCTTCGAACGGAGTCGTTGACCCACACGCACCATCACCTCGTCACCATGCCATCCCAGCAACTGGCTCCCGATGACGGGAACCTGGCGCAGCCACCACCGGCACCATGAGGAGCCGGGCAACGCTGCGGTGTACATCATCATCACCGATGCCAAGCACAGCTTCAGAGGCCATGGCGCGGGCCCAGCTGCTGCTGAGGTTTCCCTCGGCAGCCGATCAGATGGATGAGTGGAGAGCTACCATTCAGATTCTGATTGGCTTTGCCGAGGCTGGAGGCTCACAGCAAGCTGGCCCGCCACGGCTTCCCCAAGCAACGACGGCGGCCCATGCTGCTTGCCATGCGGAAGGGGCCACCCCCACGGTACAATCCCCACCGCGCAGCCAGCGCGAGGGCCACACAACCAAGAGCTTGATGACGTCTTGATGGCTTCGTCCGATCCTCGAGCAAATCAAGGTCGACGAAAAGCCATAGAGGACAAGCAGATGGAGGATGCGCACATCACCATCGAGCGACACCGCGACGACCACCACCAGTCCAATGGGCGCGACGGCCTCAACATCGATGAGCATGCGCTCGGCAGAGGTGGGTACCTGCCTTTCGAGGCTGGGTGCCTTGCCTTCACCCGTGAGCTACGGCAAGTCCGTTGGCCATCCGCTCGCACGTTCAAGCCAGAGATTCCAGAGAAGTACGATGGGAGACTGAACCTGGCAGAGTTCTTGAGCATCTACACCATCGTTGTTCAAGCTGCCGGGGAAGAGATGAGAAGGTTTTTGCCAACTACTTCCCTTTGGCGCTCAATCCAAACGTGAGGTCGTGGCTGATGCATCCGCCGGAGAACTCCATCTCGACCTAGGCTGACCTGTGCCATGAGTTCGTTGGCGCCTTCACCGGCGGCCAAAAAGAACCAGGGCGGCCCAGCGATTTGCAGCTTCTCCCACAAAGGAAGGAGAGACTCTGTGAAAGTACATGCAGAGGTTCAGCCGAGTCCACAGGAATATTCCAGATATCCACTCGGCAGCTGTGATAGCTGCATTCCAGTCCAACATGCGCAACTGTCGGATACGATCCAAGATGAACGTCCGGTTGCCCAAGACTATGAAGGAACTTTACACTTTGGTGGGCAAGTGTGCTCGGGTGGAGCAAGGGAGGAAGCTCCCTGGAGAAGAGGATGGCGTCGACGTGGACTCAGAAGATGACGACGAGGCCACCAGTGAGAAGAAGAAGAACAATAAGCGCAACAAGAAGTGCAAGGATAAAGCAGTATTGACCGTTGAGGGATCGGGCACGCCTAGTACCGGCAAGAAGGCTAAGGCCGAAGCCCCCGGCAAGGAAGTTGCCACGTGCACTGACTGCCGGGAGGCTGCGGCTGCTGAGGAAGCTGGGAAAGGTGATGGTCCTTATTGTAAGATTCATCGGACCAAGGGCCACGATCTCCAGGATTGTCATCAGGTTGAGCAGCTGGTCAAGAAGGAGAGGGCTAAATATGAGAAGCGTGATAAGGAAAAAGGTCAGAATGGCGCTGGCGGGAAGGGTCGGGGCGGTGAAGCAAATCGCCCCGGCAAGGCTTTTCAGAACCAAGGGAAACCCACTAGGGGCATAGAGAAGGAGGATTGCGATGATGGCAGTGATGGAGGGGATGAAGAGGAAACCAGCGAGCAGGAATTCCAGAAGTCCACTGACGCCATGTGCATTGACGGAGGTGCATCTCTGCAATCCTCTCATCACCAACTTAAACAGTGTGCGTCGGTGTCAAAACCGGCGGATCTCGGGTAGGGGGTCCCGAACTATGCATCTAGGATCCATGGTAACAGGAGACGGGGGACACGATGTTTACCCAGGTTCGGGCCCTCTCTATGGAGGTAATACCCTACTTCTTGCTTGATTGATCTTGATGAATATGAGTGTTACAAGAGTTGATCTACCACGAGATCGTAATGGCTAAACCCTAGAAGTCTAGCCTATGTGAATATGGTAATGAATGTCACCTATCCGGACTATGCTCTCCGGTTTATATAGACACCGGAGAGATCTAGGGTTACATGGGGTCGGTTACATAAGAAGGAATCTTCATAGTTGGTCGCCTAGCTTGCCCTCCACGCCAAGGAAAGTCCAATCCGGACACGGGTGTAGTCTTCGGCCTTCGTATCTTCACAGCCTATCAGTCCGGCCCAATGAATAATAGGCCGGACGCCCGAGGACCCCTTACTCCAGGACTCCCTCAGTAGCCCCTGAACCTGGCTTCAATGACGAGGAGTCCGGTGCGCAGATTGTCTTCGACATTGCAAGGCGGTTCCCCTTTTTCCGAACTCCAAGATAGTTTTCGGACGTGATGATTGTATCCGGACCTGTTATACACCATACACAACCGCAGAGAGAATATAATATTTGCACGAATCTAATCTGTTGACAGCTTCTTTACATCTGTCATCCCACGTTTCGAGATGCGGTTGCTATTGGCACGTCTTGTCGAAGCAGAGATCGTGTCCCCTTATTGCGGGATTCCCATCAATGCGGGCATGGGTAACTCAACCGTGCCATTATACAACCCTCGGGAATAGGCGAATCCTAAGGCGAGTGAGGAGGCATTTCATATTTGCTGCCTTTATTAGGGGATAAGGATTCCCTCTTCCTCCTCTCACGCTCTCTATCTGTCTCCGCCTTTCCGATCTCGAGCTCCAGCACCCAATTTCTCATCTCCTTTCCACTCAAGCAACCAAGTCCGGATCCGGCGGTCAGGGCAAGTGGATGGTCTCCTCCGTCAAGGAGGAGGACATTACTGAGCTTCGGGCGGCCGGATATTTGGCGAAGGAGATCGCCCATCGTCTGCCAGCCGAGGTACAAGTCGTCCCCATGCCGAAGCCCACAGAGAGGGTAGTATTCATCCCCCATTTCTTCCGTGGGCTAGGGTTTCCAATCCGCCCCTTCGTCCGCAGGCTGATGTATTATTACGGGATAGATTTCCATGATCTGTCCCCGAATTCCTTCCTCAACATCTCGGCGTTTATCGTCGTGTGCGAGGCCTTCCTCCGCATCCAACCCCACTTCGGGCTATGGCTCAAAGTCTTCAACGTGAAGCCGAAGGTGGTGGACGGCCAGCACGCGGAGTGCGGAGGAGCCATGGTGAGCAAGCTACCCAACGTCTCCTGGCCGAAAGGTATTTTTGTGGAGACAGTGAAGGAGTGGCAGAGATAATGGTTCTACATCACAGAACCCCGCGGCACCACCTGGGCCGCGGCTGCCGAATTCCGCTCCGGTGCTCCCATGCGGCTCACCTCTTGGGTCGAGAAGAGTCCGGACTGGTGTTCGTCTGATGAGCTGATAGCGTTGCAGACGCGCGTCCAGAGCATGATAGCCAAGAACGTCAAGCTCGTCGATGTGATCCAGGTGATGCCAGTTCGCCGGATTCTTCCATGCCAGCGCAGAGGATGGCCTCTGTGGGATTTCAACCTGAAGAAGCATCGGACCCTGGTGAGGCTCTTCGAGACCACCCACGAAGATGCCTGGAAGTTTCTCTTTAAGGGCAACGAGAAACCGCCGGCCACGGATTCAGATTGTGGTGACGACTGTAAACACCCCGCCAGCGAGGTATGTTATTTTTGACGTATCCCCAACTTAAATGTTTCGAGGACGATGTCTGAGATTTTATCATTGCTCCCTCAGGACTGGATGGAGAGGGGAAAGCGAATCCAGTGTCCGGCTCCGCTGCCCGAACAACCGGTCATCCCACGCCTAGCGAAGATGCTGGTGCCGGCGCCATACAAGGCGCTGGAGAAGAAGGACAAGAAGAAGGCCAAGGGGGCCAATAGTGGCCCCCGTCGCAAGGGCGTTTCGGACGCGACGTCCGAAGACGACGAAGCCCATTCCTCTGTCCCTGAGGACAACGACGAGGAAGAGGAGGAGGAGGAGGAGAAAAACAACCCTCCTCCCGAGGAGAAGAAGAAAAAGAGGGCGGCCTCGGCGCAACCGAAGGCGAAAGCGCCCAAAAAGGGGAAGGGCGCCCCAGCGGTCAATGCCGCGTGGGACGTCGACAGTAGTCCAGAGCGACACCCCCATACTAAGCCCCAGGCCGCATCGTAAGTGACATGGCTTATTCATGCGCACGTCCAGCCCATTCTATTTATTATTTTAACATGGTTAACTACACTATGGCAGTCCGGCCCGTGACCTTATCCAGCGATCCTCATCTGGAGGTTCGTTGGCTCCGTCGGAGATGGCGAGCATGTCGCCACCGGCTGCTTACTCCCCCGGGGCTAGGGACGACACCGAAGTGTTGTCCCGGAGGACCGTTCCGAAGGGAGGAGCCCAGGACGCTGTTCGGGAGGCGCCGCAAGGCGAGACCTCCACTGCCGGACACATGGGGGAGCCAATCCTTATGGAATCTGGCGAAGAGGGCCCTATCTAGTTCGGCCATCAGCCGAATATGATTCTGGAGACCCATATGGCTCCGGAGTCGGGCGAGCAGCCCCCTTTGAAGGAGGGGGGGGGGTGCACCTCTTCCGCCGGTAGCTCCCGTCCATCCTGGGGCACCGGATATCCTGATGGAGGCACTGCGAGGTGCCTCCGTTATGGACGAGCACCGTGTTCTTATGGGCGTGGTAATCGAGAAGGTTTAGTCCGCCAAGAGCGGACTGAACGAAGCCTGCAGCAACCTGTTGACAGGTTTTGAGGTAAGTGACATAAAAATAAAAACCCCACGTAGTCAGTAGCCCCTGAGACACTGTCCGGTGTTCGGCGAGGAGGACCGGACAGAGGATCAATCTTCTGTTGCAGGAGACTAACGTAATATGTATGCATAAGCAGGCGTCGCTGTTGGCCGCAACCTTGCATGCTGCCGAAGTCTCTGAATTGAGGCAGAGGCTGGAGCGGACTGAGAACGAGCTCGGCGAGGTTAGGGTTCGGTTCCAGGAGAAGCAAGGTGAGTAACGACTTGCTGTATGTTCGGAAAGCGTAGGCGCTGTATATTGACTGTAGTGTCGTAATATGTGTTGGAGCCGTAACCGAGGTCGAGGCCCTGAGGAAGGCCCTGGGCGAGGCCGAGGAGAAAGCTATCCAGCAGCAAGCCGCCCGTAAGAAGCTCAAGGCCCGGGTCAAAGAAATCCAGCAGGAGCTCCAGGATGCGGTGAAAAAATGTGAGACCTTGGAGCATGACGTGTCGGCTCAAGGGGCCGAACTCACCAAGGCTCGTCAGAGCGCGGAGACCGCATGGAATGAGTCCCAGGCCACCCTCTAGGAGATCCAGGAGGCCAAGAAGGTCACGGCGGGTAAGGCTTTTAAGATGCAAAGCAAGTATGCAGTGAAGCAGTACCTTTTACTAACCCGGGTTCGGAGTTCCCCAGGGGCTTTTGTGGATCTACCACGCAGCGTATCAGACGCTGCGGAGTTCTATCGAGCCGAAGGAGGAGGTTCTACTGAGAGGCTATTCTGGTCGCAGTATGCAACGCCAGAGCATCCCGTGTCCTTCACCGATCAGCTGAAGCAGCTGGTGGAGCTGCACCGGGTGGCCGAACTAGCCATGAAGGATGTGTTGATCCGGCTATGGCCAGTCGAAGCTATGCCCGGCAGCTACTTCCGACTCATGAGGCGTCTAGTGGAGGCCTGTCCGCGGCTGGACGTCGTCAAGCGCTCTGCCTGTATTGAAGGTGCCCGTATGGCCTTCGCTCGTTGCAAGATGTGGTGGGCGAAGATGAACGCCGTTGAAGTTGCCAGCGGGCCGCCAGATGGAAAGGAGCACCGCACACCCGAGAGATATTTTGTGGATGTCGTAGAAGGGTCTCGGCTTGTGGCATCTCAATGTTCGCAGGGCATTGTGTTTGAATAAATGTATTCATGTTGCCCCCGCATTGTATTATGGAAACAAAGCCTGTAATGTAATTTTTTTATGCTTTAATTGTCTCCTCCTGTGCGGCCGTGTTATTTGTAATCTGAGGGTTGGCCAGTCATCGGCTTCTGCCCTCGCGTAGGTAGTACAGAGGTGTTCGGGATGGGATCTAAACAATCTTGATCCAATTATATGGTCCTTTGGAGGAGTTGTTTAGTGCAATGAACAAGGCAATCAGACTATACGGCTTAAACGCCCTCACTTAGCCATAGGAGTTTTATAATTAAGCAATTGCGCAACCCCTGGTCCAAGCCAGGGTGCTGTCCGCATCTGATCGGGAAGTGCCGATCCTTCGCATGACGCGGGAAAAATCTCCAACAATTTTGTAACCCTCGAACAGCTGACCGGCTCTCGCCATATCATGACAGTCAGTTTTCGGCTTTCTCTACTGAGGTGCTCATCCGGTTGAGGCCAGGGCACAATCGCAGTAGTTCTCCCTTTACTACCCTAGCCGATGGAGCGGAACGTTGGGTAGCAAGCACAGGAGCCGAGCAACCCAACTATTGACCAAAGACATGATTCGGAGCCAATGCATATAATGCTAAATTTGGGGTGCCAAACTTATAGATAAGAAGTGTTCGGACTTTTGCTGCTGTATTGTGGGGCGACAAGTAGCCCCTGGCGAATATGAAACGTACAAAAGAGTACCGATGCAGCCAATAAGCAGGTCGAAATAAAATGAAGTAAAAAGCGAAAACCACAGAAACTGGGCCACGAACCATTTTTATTATAACTGGATGGATATGTCAAGGTGTATCTTGTACAAATGGTGCGAGAAGTGTCCGGGCTGTGCTGCTTGCCTCCGTTGTATGCCAGTCCTTCTAAAGGACTTGCGACCAGACCCGCGGAAAAAGGAACCTGAAACAAGAAAAAGGTAAAAGTATGTGTGTCCGGGATCGGACTGGCCGAACTGTAGACCCCGTGTTATCTTGTGCCTCCGTCGATGTCCATGGAATTTTGAGTGCGTAGTTGTGTACGTGTGGTCGAATGCCACTACCTCATTGGGACTGGGACGGAGGCCGAATTGCTAGTCGAGCTCTTGACGAGCCGCGCCGTCTTGTTGCAGCGTAGTCCGGAACCTCTTAATGATGTCCGAGGGCTCGACAACCGTACTATGGTGCTGCTTGAGAAGGCCGCTCTGTGCTTCTGCTGCTAGGGCGACGGTGTGCTCCTCTATTCGGAGGGAGCGTTCTGTATTGCCATTGACTGTTATGACGCCGCGTGGACCAGGCATCTTGAGCTTGAGATAAGCATAGTGTGGCACTGCATTGAATCTAGCAAACGCGGTTCGTCCGAGCAGTGCGTGATAGCCGCTGCGGAAGGGGACGATATCGAAGATTAACTCTTTGCTTTGGAAGTTGTCCGGAGAACCGAAGACCACCTCCAGCGTGATTGAGCCCGTACAGCGGGCCTCTACGCCTGGTATGACTCCTTTAAAGGTAGTCTTTGTTGGTTTGATTCGCGAGGGGTTAATGCCCATCTTTCGCACTGTGTCCTGATAAAGCAGGTTGAGGCTGCTACCACCGTCCATCAGGACTCGTGTTAGATGAAACCCGTCAATAATTGGGTCGAGGACTAGTGCGGCTGAACCGCATGGTGGATACTGGTTGGGTGATCTCGACGATCGAAGGTGATCGAGAATGATGACGACGGATTGAATTTTGGGGCGACTGGCTCTACCGCGTAGACGTCCCTAAGTGCTCGCTTACGCTCCCTTTTGGGGATGTGCGTAGCGTATATCATGTTCACCGTTTTGACTTGAGGGGGAAATTTCTTCTGCCCTCCAGTGTTCGGCTGTCGGGGCTCTTCGTCCTCGTCCTCACTTTGTGATCCCTTTTTTTTGTTTTTGACATTTAACTTGCCAGCCTGCTTGAAGACCCAACAATCCCTGTTGGTATGATTGGCTTGCTTATCCGGGGTCCCGTGAATTTGGCACGGACGGTCGAGTATGCGGTCCAGGCTGGAAGGTCCTTTGTTGTTTCTTTTGTATGGCTTCTTCCGTTGGCCGGACATGGAGCCACTGAATCCGGCGTTGATTGTGGTGTCATCGGTGTTGTCGCCATTGCTTTGGCGTTTGTGTCTATTGCGCCGGAGCTTGCCGGTGCTGTTCTTGGCCTCAGTGGGGCCTGCCTCACTGGCTGTGTTTTTACTACGAGCCAGCCAACTGTCCTCACCGGCGCAAAAGCGGGTCATGAGTGCCGTAAGGGCTGCCATAGATTTCGGCTTTTCTTGGCCGAGGTGGCGTGCTAGCCATTCATCACGGATGCTGTGTTTGAAGGCTGCTAGGGCCTTGGCATCCGGACAGTCAACGATCTGGTTCTTTTTGGTTAGGAACCTAGTCGAGAATTTCCTGGCTGATTCTCTAGGTTGTTGAACTATGTGGCTTAACTCATCGGCATCTGGTGGCCGGCCATAAGTTCCTTGGAAGTTATCAAGGAAAGCCCCTTCCTAGTCCTCCCAGCTGCCGATGGAATTCTCGGGCAGGCTATTTAACCAGTGTCGAGCTGGTCCTTTGAGCTTTAATGGGAGGTATTTGATGGCGTGGAGGTCATCTCCTCGAGCCATATGGATATGGAGAACAAAATCCTCGATCCATACTGCGGGATCGGTTGTGCCGTCGTATGCTTCAATGTTGACAGGCTTGAACCCCTGAGGGAATTCGTGATCCAGCACCTCGTCTATGAAGCAGAGAGGGTGTGTGGCGCCTCTATAGCAGGCCGCATTGCGGCGGAGCTCTGATGGAGTCCGTCCGCGGCATTCGGCTCGGGCGTGGTTAGGTTTGTCACGTCCGAATAGGTAGCCGTCGTCGTGCCTCGAAGCACGTCCTCGTGATCTGTAGATCGATCTTGTATGTCCTGCTCTACTGTCCAGTGTCTGCCGGAGGTCGTACGTGTGACCCGAACTCTTTCGTCTCTATTTTTACGGGGCGGTGCGGCAGGCTGCTGTTCGGCCTGAGTTGCCGCTTTATCCTGACCGCGGGGTGGCCAGTCGGCCGCCCTGTCTCGACCACGTGGTGGTCGTTCTGCATTACGCGAGGGAGACGTGTGCTCTGGTGCTTCCTCATCGAATTGAGGTAGCAGTCTGCGTTTCGGGTAGCTCTTGGCTGGGCGCTTGAGGCCGTATTCTTCGGCTGTCAGGACGTCAGTCCATCTGTCGATGAGCAGGTCTTGTTTAGCTTGAAGCTGCTGCTGTTTCTTCTTCAGGCTCCTTGTAGTGGCTATGAGCTGATGCTTAAAGTGCTCCTGCTCCAGAGGATCCTCAGGCATGATGAAGTCTTTGTTGCCGAGGCTTGTCTCCTCCTCGGAGGGTAGACGGTAACTATCGTCCTCCGAGTCATCTTCTATGGCCTGTTCATCAGGGTTGTCTTGCCTGTTGTCATGTTCCTCCTGTTCGGATGTAGCTCCGACAAGGTCTTCGTTGTTTTCGGCATCGCCCGGAGTACTATTTTCTCCGATGCCAGTATTGCTAACTTTTGAGCGGCGAGGCTTAGAGCGGCGTTTGGGGTGCCGGTGCTTGGACTGCGTCTCAGAGGGTTTATTCGTGTCTGGATCTTCTTTGTTGTCCCCAGATCCTTTAGGTGTATCGACCATGTACACGTCGTACAAGGAGGTGGCCGTCCAGCATCCAGTAAATGGCGCGTCTTGGCCTTGCTCCTTGTTGGCGTCGTCGTCCATATCGTCGATGTCTTCGGAGCCATAGTCAAGCACGTCGGTTAAGTCATCGACGGTGGCTATAAAGTGGGTGGCGGGTGGGAAGGAAAATTCCTCATCGTCCGCCTCTAGCTCGAACCGAACATAGTTCGGCTGCGGGTCTTCCTCCAAGGACAAGTTCTTTAAAGAGTTTAGTACGTCACCCAAAGGTGAGTGCTGGAAGATGTCTACGGCGCTAAAATCGAAAATCGATCCAGCTCGGTGTCCGCAGGCGCACCTGATCCGGAACGTATAGCCTGAGACGAGTCCGGAGTTCCATTGATGCGCTCGTTGCAGGATGTACAGTCCATGTGCGGCTCCAACGCCGCGGACTTTGTGGCCTCGGAGGTCATGATCTGCTTCGGTTCTGAAGCCGTTGCAGCAACATGATCCATCTCCTGGACGTAATCCGATAACAGATTTAAGTCACGTTCATCGGAGCACGGGGGAGCAATCGACGCGGTCTCGAATCCATTGAAGATCAAGTCTCCATGGATATGCGCGACGTAGTTCAAGCTTCCAAATCTGACTTGATGGCCAGGGGCATAGCTGTCGACCTGCTCCAGATGGCCAAGCGAGTTGGCCCGCAGTACGAAGTCGCCGAACAGAAAGATTTGTCCGGGAAGGAAGGTTTCTCCCTGGACGATGTCATTACTGACGATCGAAGGGGCCATCGAGTCCTTTGCCGACGGCACAGTGGAACTCTCAATGAAAGCACCAATGTCGGTGTCAAAACTGGTGGATCTCGGGTAGGGGGTCCCGAACTATGCATCTAGGATCGATGGTAACAGGAGACGGGGGACACGATGTTTACCCAGGTTCGGGCCCTCTCTATGGAGGTAATACCCTACTTCCTGCTTGATTGATCTTGTTGAATATGAGTGTTACAAGAGTTGATCTACCACGAGATCGTAATGGCGAAACCCTAGAAGTCTAGCCTATGTGAATATGGTAATGAATGTCGCCTATCCGGACTATGCTCTCCGGTTTATATAGACACCAGAGAGATCTAGGGTTACATGGGGTCGGTTACATAAGAAGGAATCTTCATAGTTGGTCGCCTAGCTTGCCCTCCACGCCAAGGAAAGTCCAATCCGGACACGGGTATAGTCTTTGGCCTTCATATCTTCACAACCCATCAGTCCGGCCCAATGAATAATAGGCCGGATGCCCGAGGACCCCTTAGTCCAGGACTCCCTCAGTGGGCGCGTGAGGTCAATGCCGTGGAGCCAGCGACAATGTCTCGGAAGCCGCTCAAATGGTCACGCACGCCCATCATCTTTGACGAAGACGACCATCCTGACCTCCCCACTGTGGTAGGATGCTTGCCGTTGTTGGTCTCACCAACGGCCCGCAACCTCAAAGTCACAAAGATGTTGGTTGACGGCGGGACCGGGTTGAATCTGATTTCCCCAAAGGTCATCAGCAAACTTCAGATATCAGAGGAGGAACTCAAGGTCACATGCATGTTTCAAGGAATCAACCCCGGTAGGAGTCACCCAAAGGGAAAGATCATGTTTCCAGTGAAATTCGGAGGAGAGTTGAACTGCCGGACTGAGAAGGTTGTGTTCGATGTGGTCGACCTCCCCCTGCCGTACGATGTAATCCTTGGACGCGCAGCTCTGGCAATATTCATGGCGGCATCCCACTATGCCTACAACACCTTGAAGATGCCAGGACCTGTGGGAGTCATTTCCATTCTGTCAGACGAGAAGGTCGCAATCATTTGCGTGGATAAGATGTACCACGACGCAGTCGCGGCAGAGGCCACAGCTCCCGCCAAGGAAATCAAAGGAAAGAAGAAGGCTAGCAAGGACACTAGCAAGGAATCCGGGAAGCGTACCTCTTCGGAGTATGTTGCGCCTGTCGATGACTTGCCAGAGAGTTCCAATAGCAAGAGATCCAAGACACTGCACCTTCTGTGAAAAAGGTCACGGCAAGGCTGGCTGGCGCTGATGGTACTTTTACTATCAGTGCCACCCTTGATGACAAATAGGAAAGCGCGCTCGTTGCCTTCCTGCGGGTGAATATTGATGTGTTTGCTTGGCAACCATCTGATATCCCCGGTGTTCCCATGGAGGTAATAGAGCACCACCTTGCTGTCTTCCCACATGCCTGACCCGTCAAGCAGAAGGTCTGAAAGCAAGCCTTGGAGCAGCAACAATTCATAGCAGAAGAGATCAAGAAACTTGAGTCAGCTGGTCTGGTCAGAGGAGTACTGCATCCGACGTGGTTGGAAAATCCAGTGGTTGTACACAAGGCTAACGGAAAATGGAGGCTGTGCATAGATTTCACAGATCTTAACAAGGCCTGCCCGAAGGATCCATTTCCCTTGCCGCGCATCGACCAGATTGTGGATTCCACCTCAGGATGTGAGTTGTTGTCTTTTCTGGATGCATACTATGGATATCATCAGATCTTTATGTCCAAGGAAGATGAAGAGAAGACTTCATTCATCACCCCATGTGGCACATACTGCTTCGTGCGCATGCCTTTCGGGTTGAAGAGTGCCGGGTCCACTTTTGCAAGAGCAGTCTAGATTGGTTTTGAATCACAGCTGCATAGGAACATTGAAGCCTATATGGATGATATTCTGGTCAAGACCAAGGATATATCAACCCTCATCCAGGATTTGGAGGAGACGTTTGCTAATCTGCGCAAGATCAACTTGAAGCTGAACCCAGAGAAGTGTGTGTTTGGCATTCCCTCTGGCAAGATACTTGGGTTCTTTGTGTCCCAACATGGGATAGAAGCCAACCCCGACAAGATCAAGGCCATCGAGCAGATTCAGGCACCCAAGACAGTTAAAGATGTGAGGCATTTGACAGGGTGCATTGTCGTGCTTAGCAGATTCATCTCCAAGTTTGCCGAGCATGCCCTGTCATTCTTCAAAATTTTGAAGAAGGCAGGGCCCATGAAGTGGACTCCAGAAGCAGACGCAACATTGCAAGATTTGAATACCTACTTGTCCTATGTGCCTACTTTGGTTGCGCCCAAACCACAAGAGCTGTTGTTGCTATACCTGGTGGCAACTAATCAAGTGGTTAGCGCAGCCCTAGTGGCGCAGCGGGAAGTAGAAGAGACAGAAAGTGAGAACAGCCTGGCAAGGCCAGATGTGGATCAGGATAAAGAAGAGCACGGCAGTGGAGGCCACCCCAGGGACGCGGCAAGGAAGAAAGTGGTGCAGCGCCCAGTGTAATTCGTCAGCTCCCTATTGCAGGGGGCTAGATCCAGGTACTCTGGTGTGCAAAAGTTTACTTTTGGCCTCATCATGGCCTCAAGGAAACTGCGCCACTACTTCCAAGCCCATGAGATCATGGTGGTTACCCGCTTTCCTTTGCAAAGGATACTCTGAAACCCAGAGGCTACCAGAAGAATAGTGGAGTGGGCATTGGAGTTATCCATCTTTGGCATGAGTTTTGAAAGCACATCAACAATCCAGGGCAGGGCCTTGGCAGAGTTTATTGCAGAATGGACGCCAACCCCTGATGAAGAAGTGCTGGAAACAATTGTTCCCGGCAAGGAAGCGCCCCAAGAATGGATTATGTATTTCAATGGTGCCTTCTCCCTACAAGGTGCAGGGGCTGGCGTGCTTCTCGTTGCTCCCACTAGAGAGCACCTGAAGTACGTTGTCCAGATGCATTTTCCCTGGGAGGAGGCAACCAACAACACAACAGAGCATGAAGGGCTCCTTGCCGGGCTCAGAATTGCCACTGAATTGGGAATCAAGAAGCTGATCATTCGAGGAGATTCACAACTTGTGGTGAGACAAGTCAACAAGGATTACCAAAGTCCATTGATGGAGGCATGCGTTGAGGAAGTGAGAAGATTAGAGGAGCACTTTGACGGATTGCAAACAGAGCATGTATCCCGTGCGAAAAACAGCATTGTTGATCATCTATCAAAGTGTGTTGTGCAGAAGCTTCCTGTGGAACCAGGAAATTTTGATCTTCATCTTACTCAGCCCTCCGTATCCCCAGCAACAATGGCTTGAAAGAGGAGGAAATTGGACTCCGGTAAGCCTCTCCCGGTAGAGCCTCTCGGGGCTCCTGTCAGGGACCCTGCCGGAAACAACTCCCCATTGATTGCTGGGTTGCACCCTCCTGCCGGGCCACTAGTCCCCGTGGTCGGGGAATGCGCTCCCACAGATGAGGAGGTGCCACTAGTCCTTGTTGGCGACCCCCAAGGTCCAACTTGGGCAAGGCACATTGTCCACTCCCTCCAAACCGGAGAACTTCCCGAAGAGCAAGAAGAAGCTGAAAGAGTAGCCCGGAGGGCCAGTATGTATCTGTTTGTCGATGAAACACTATACAGAAGGAGGCCAAATAGTGTGAAATTGAAGTGCATTTGTCGGGAAGAAGGAAAGGAACTGCGGGCAGAAATAGACAAAGCCATGTGCGGCTCCCACATTGGATCAAGGGCATTAGTTGGGAAAGAATTCCAGCAAGGATTCTATTGGCCCACAGCCCTCCAAGATGCGGTCGAGCTAGTCGCCAAATGTGAAGCCTGCCAGTTCCATTCCAAGAATATCCATCTGCCTGCGCAAGATCTTCAGACAATCCCTTTGTCATGGCCGTTTTCGGTTTGGGGGCTCGATATCCTCGGCCCTTTCCCCGAGCTGCAGGGGGCTTTGAACTCTTGTTTGTTGAGATCGACAAGTCTACAAAGTGGCCGGAAGTAGAAGCCGTGAGAAAGGTGACTGCTCAGTCAGCTATCAAGTTCTTGAAAGGATTGGTGTGCCACTTTGGGGTCCCTGCCCAGATCATCACCGACAACGGCACCCAGTTCACGAGCTGCGCCTTCATGCAATATGTTCATGCCCTCAGAAGCAAGATCTCATTTGCCTCTGTTGCACATCCCAAAAGCAATGGACAAGCTGAGAGGGTGAACGCTGAAGTGTTGTGAGGTCTCAACACAAGAACATTTGATAAGCCGCAGAAGTGCGGCAGGCGATGGATCGACGAGCTGCCGGTGGTTCTTTGGTCCCTCAGAACGACACTGAATCGAGCTACCGGGCAGACTCCCTTCTCCCTAGTCTATGGGGAAGAAGCAGTTATCCCCATGGAACTCATTTACGGGTCACCTCGAGTGCTTGCCTACGATGAAATAGCGCAGGTTCAGCACCGGCGTGACGACGATGTGCTTCTCGAGGAGAACCATCTCCGGGCTGCTACGTGTGCTGCATGCTACCAGCAAGCCCTGCATCGCTATCACAGCCGCAGGTTTCGTGCCTGGTGTTTTGAGGAAGGCGACCTTGTCCTTAGGTGCGTTCAGTCCACCAAGGGTGCAAACAAGTTGACGCCAAAGTGGGAAGGCCCTTATCGGGTAGTACAAGTCACTAGACCTGGCGCAGTCCGTTTGGAGAGCGGAGATGGAATTCAATTGCCAAACTCATGGAGTATTGAGCATCTCCGCAAGTTCTACCCATAAGGCGCGGCTGTTGGGCCCTGCCCGGCAGCCACCCTTTTGTCCAGGCCTTGCCTTAGTTGCATGTAACCCCTTGTACAAAGCCAGGCACAGACCCTGAGTAACAGAGAAATAAATGAAGCGCTGAGGGGCCCCAACAAGTTGCATGCATGCATAAGCATTTCATGGGCATCGCATGTTCATGTAGATAAGATCACATCTGGCATCATTTTTCATCTGCATAAACTGCAGGCTCCTACTGCGGACTTGGCCTCCAAGAGGAGATGGAAAGATGAAGCCTACACTGCGATCTCCGGCAAGCCAAACATATTAGTTCTTTCTCTTATCCATACGTGTTCTATAAGTGAAGACTTGTGCATAAGAAAACCTCGCCACTTTTTGAAACTTAGGTTCTCCCATCCCTTGACTTGAACACTGCTTCGATCAGGATGGTCATAGTGGCATTTGATGAAAAAAGATTGGTGGGGGGCTGGTCTCTCTCTTCACAATTTGTGTCTGGTAGACTTAACTCCCCGGTAGCAAAACAGAGAGTACCGGCCGGATAGCTGATACTTCCATTTTGCATCATGCTTTTATATCAATATTTATTGCATTATGGGCTGTTATTACACGTTATGTCACAATACTTATGCCTATTATCTCTTATTTTACAAGGTTTACATGAAGAGGGAAAATGCCGGCAGCTGGAATTCTGGGCTGGAAAAGGAGCAAATATTAGAGACCTATTCTACACAGCTCCAAAAGTCCTGAAACTTCACGGAAGTTATTTTTGTAATTAATAAAAAATACTGGCGAAAGAATCCACCAGAGGGGGCCCACACCCTGGCCACGAGGGTGGGGGGCGCGCCCTACCCCCTAGGCGCGCCCCCTGCCTCGTGGGCCCCCTGGCAGGCCTTCGGTGCCCATCTTCTGCTATATGAAGACTTTTACCCTGCAAAAAATCAGAGGCAAGCTTTCGGGAAGAAACTCCGCCGCCACGAGGCGGAACCTTGGCGGAACCAATCTAGGGCTCCGGCAGAGCTGTTCTGCCAGGGAAACATCCCTCCGGGAGGGGGAAATCATCGCCATCGTCATCACCAACGATCCTCTCATCGGGAGGGCGTCAATCTCCATCAACATCTTCACCAGCACCATCTCCTCTAAAACCCTAGTTCGTCTCTTGTATCCAATCTTTGTCCCAAAGCCTCAGATTGGTACCTGTGGGTTGCTAGTAGTGTTGATTACTCCTTGTAGTTGATGCTAGTTGGTTTATTTGGTGGAAGATCATATGTTCAGATCCTTTATGCATATTAATACCCCTCTGATTATGAACATGAATATGATTTGTGAGTAGTTACGTTTGTTCCTGAGAACATGGGAGAAGTCTTGCTATAAGTAGTCATGTGAATTTGGTATTCGTTCGATATTTTGATGAGATGTATGTTGTCTTTCCTCTAGTGGTGTTATGTGAACGTCGACTACATGACACTTCACCATTGTTTGGGCCTAGAGGAAGGCATTGGGAAGTAATAAGTAGATGATGGGTTGCTAGAGTGACAGAAGCTTAAACCCTAGTTTATGCGTTGCTTCGTAAGGGGCTGATTTGGATCCATATGTTTCATGGTATGGTTAGGTTTACCTTAATACTTCTTTTGTAGTTGCGGATGCTTGCAATAGGGGTTAATCATAAGTGGGATGCTTGTCCAAGAAGGGCAGCACCCAAGCACCGGTCCACCCACATATCAAATTATCAAAGTAACGAACGCGAATCATATGAGCGTGATGAAAACTAGCTTGACGATAATTCCCATGTGTCCTCGGGAGCGTTTTCCTTCATATAAGAGTTTGTCCAGGTTTGTCCTTTGCTACAAAAAGGATTGGGCCATCTTGCTGCACCTTATTTACTTTCATTACTTGTTACCCGTTACAAATTACCTTATCACAAAACTATCTGTTACCGATAATTTAAGTGCTTGCAGAGAATACCTTACTGAAAACCGCTTATCATTTCTTTCCGCTCCTCGTTGGGTTCGACACTCTTACTTATCGAAAGGACTACGATAGATCCCCTATACTTGTGGGTCATCAAGACTCTTTTCTGGCGCCGTTGCCGGGGAGTGAAGCGCCTTTGGTAGGTGGAATTTGGTAAGGAAAAATTTATATAGTGTGCTGAAATTTACTGTCACTTGTTACTATGGAAAGTAATCCTTTGAGGGGCTTGTTTGGGGTATCTTCACCCAGACCAGTAGAGCAAAGAGTTGCTCCTCAACCTACTGAACCTACTGAAAATGTTTACTTTGAAATTCCTTCGGGTATGATAGAGAAACTGCTAGCTAATCCTTTTACAGGAGATGGAACATTACATCCCGATTTGCACCTTATTTATGTGGATGAAGTTTGTGGATTATTTAAGCTTGCAGGTATGCCCGAGGATGTTATCAAGAAGGAAGTCTTCCCTTTATCTTTGAAGGGAGAGGCATTGACATGGTTTAGGCTATGTGATGATATGGGGTCATGGAACTACAACCGATTGAAATTGGAATTTCATCAGAAGTTTTATACTATGCATCTTGTTCATCGTGATCGTAATTATATATATAATTTTTGGCCACACGAAGGAGAAAGCATCGCTCAAGCTTGGGGGAGGCTTAAGTCAATGTTATATTCATGCCCCAATCATGAGCTCTCAAGAGAAATGATTATTAAAAAATTTTATGCTCGGCTTTCTCTCAATAATCGCTCCATGCACGATACTTCTTGTACTGGATCTTTTATGATGAAGAATATTGAATTCAAATGCGATTTATTGGAAAGAATTAAACGCAACCCTGAAGACTGGGATCTCGACGAAGGTAAGGAGTCAGGTATAACACCTAAGTTTGATTGTGTTAAATCTTTTATGGATACCGATGTTTTCCGTGAATTTAGCACTAAATATGGACTTGACTCTGAGATAGTAGCTTCTTTCTGTGAATCCTTTGCTACTCATGTTGATCTCCCTAAGGAGAAGTGGTTTAAATATAATCCTCCCATTGAAGTAAAAGTAGTTGCACCTATTAAAGTTGAAGAAAATACTATCTCTTATAATGATCCTCTCATTCCTACTACTTATATTGAGAAACCACCTTTCTCTGTTAGAATAAAGGTTCATGCTAAACCTTCAACTATGGTCAACAAAAGTAACATTAAGACACCCAAACCCCCTGAGCAAATTAAAGTTGAACCTAGTGTTGCTATGGTTAAAGATCTCTTGGCTGATAATATTGATGGGCATGTTATTTACTTCTGTAATGAAGCTGCTAGAATTGCTAGACCTGATACTAAAAATAAACATAGACCTGTTGTAGGCATGCCTGTTATTTATGTTAAAATAGGAGATCATTGCTATCATGGCTTATGTGATATGGGTGCTAGTGCAAGTGCAATACCTCATTCCTTATACAAAGAAATTATGCATGATATTGCACCTGCTGAGATAGAAGAAATTGATGTTACAATTAAGCTTGCCAATAGAGACACTATTTCACCAGTTGGGATTGGTAGAGATGTTGAAGTCTTGTGTGGGAAGTTGAATATCCCGCTGATTTTCTTGTTCTTGGTTCCCCACAACATAACTTTTGTCCCATTATATTTGGTAGACCCTTCTTGAATACTGTTAATGCTAGGATAGATTGCAAAAAGGACGTTGTTACTATTGGTTTGGGGGATATGTCTCAGGAGTTTAACTTTGCTAAATTTCGTAGACAACCCCATGATGAGGAATTGCCTAGTAAAGATGAAATTATTGGTCTTGCTTCTATTGCTGTGCCTCCTAATGACCCTTTAGAACATTATTTGCTAGACCATGAAAATGATATGTTTATGAATGAAAGAAGGGAAATAGATGAAGTATTCTTTAAACAGGGACCTATTTTGAAACACAACTTGCCTGTTGAAATCCTAGGGGATCCTCCTCCACCCAAGGGTGATCCCGTGTTTGAGCTTAAACCGTTACCTGATACTCTTAAATATGCTTATCTTGATGAAGAGAAGATATATCCTGTTATTATTAGTGCTAACCTTTCAGAGCATGAAGAAAAGAAATTATTGAAAACTTTGAAGAAGCACCGTGCTGCTATTGGATATACTCTAGATGATCTTAAGGGCATTAGTCCCACTCTATGCCAGCACAAAATAAAATTGGAGAAAGACGCTAAACCAGTTGTTGATCACCAACGACGGTTAAATCCTAAGATGAAAGAAGTGGTAAGGAAAGAAATACTAAAGCTTCTGGAGGCAGGTATAATTTATCCCGTTGCTGATAGTCAGTGGGTAAGCCCTGTCCATTGTGTCCCTAAGAAGGGAGGTATTACTGTTGTTCCTAATGATAAAGATGAATTGATCCCACAAAGAATTGTTATAGGTTATAGAATGGTAATTGATTTCCGCAAATTAAATAAAGCTACTAAAAAGGATCATTACCCTTTACCTTTTATTGATCAAATGCTAGAAAGACTATCCAAACATACACATTTTTGCTTTCTAGATGGTTATTCTGGTTTCTCTCAAATACCGTTGTCAAAAGAGGATCAAGAAAAGACCACTTTTACTTGTCCTTTCGGTACCTTTGCTTATAGATGTATGCCTTATGGTTTATGTAATGCACCTGCTACCTTTCAAAGATGCATGATGGCTATATTCTCTGATTTTTGTGAAAAGATTGTTGAGGTTTTCATGGATGATTTCTCCGTTTATGGAACTTCTTTTGATGATTGCTTGAGAAACCTTGATCGAGTTTTGCAGAGATGCGAAGAAACTAACCTTGTCTTGAATTGGGAGAAGTGCCACTTTATGGTTAATGAAGGTATTGTCTTGGGGCATAAAATTTCTGAAAGAGGTATTGAAGTTGACAAAGCTAAAGTTGATGCTATTGAAAAGATGCCGTGTCCCAAGGACATTAAAGGTATAAGAAGTTTTCTTGGTCATGCCGGTTTTTATAGGACGTTCCTTAAGGACTTCTAAAAAATTTCTAGGCCTCTGACTAATCTCTTACAAAAAGATATTCCTTTTGTATTTGATGATGATTGTGTTGAAACATTTGAAATACTTAAGAAAGCATTGATTTCTACACCTATTGTTCAGCCACCCGATTGGAATTTACCCTTTGAAATCATGTGCGATGCTAGTGATTATGCTGTAGGTGCTGTTCTAGGACAAAGAGTTGATAAGAAATTAAATGTTATCCAATATGCTAGTAAAACTCTAGACAATGCCCAGAGAAATTATGCTACTACTGAAAAATAATTTTTAGCGGTTGTATTTGCTTGTGATAAGTTCAAACCTTATATTGTTGATTCTAAAGTAACTGTTCACACTGATCATGCTGCTATTAAATACCTTATGGAAAAGAAAGATGCTAAACCTAGACTTATTAGATGGGTTCTCTTGCTACAAGAATTTGACTTGCATATTATTGATAGAAAGGGAGCTGAGAACCCCGTTGCAGACAACTTGTCTAGGTTAGAGAATGTTCTTGATGACCCACTACCTATTGATGATAGCTTTCCTGATGAACAATTAGCTGTCATAAATGCTTCTCGCACTGCTCCATGGTATGCTGATTATGCTAATTACATTGTTGCTAAATTTATACCACCTAGTTTCACATACCAGCAAAAGACAAAGTTTTTCTATGATTTAAGACACTACTTCTGGGATGACCCACACCTTTATAAAGAAGGAGTAGATGGTGTTATTAGACATTGTATACTTGAGCATGAATAGGAACAGATCCTACGCAAGTGTCACTCCGAAGCTTATGGAGGACACCACGCGGGAGATAGAACTGCACATAAGGTATTGCAATCCGGTTTTTATTGGCCTACTCTCTTCAAAGATGCTTGTAAGTTTGTCTTATCTTGTGATGAATGTCAAAGAATTGGTAATATTAGCAGACGTCAAGAAATGCCTATGAACTATTCACTTGTTATTGAACCATTTGATGTTTGGGGCTTTGATTATATGGGTCCGTTTCCTTCCTCTAATGGGTATACACATATTTTAGTTGCTGTTAATTACGTTACTAAATGGGTAGAAGCTATTCCAACTAGTAGTGCTGATCATAACACCTCTATTAAGATGCTTAAAGAAGTTATTTTTCCGAGGTTTGGAGTCCCTAGATATTTAATGACCGATGGTGGTTCACATTTTATTCATGGTGCTTTTCGTAAAATGCTTGCTAAGTATGATGTTAATCATAGAATTGCATCTCCGTATCACCTGCAGTCTAGTGGTCAAGTAGAATTGAGTAACAAAGTGCTCAAATTAATTTTGCAAAAGATTGTTAATAGGTCTAGAAAGAATTGGTCCAAGAAACTTGATGATGCATTATGGGCCTATAGAACTGCATATAAAAATCCTATGGGTATGTCTCCGTATAAAATGGTTTATGGAAAAGCATGTCACTTACCTCTCGAACTAGAACATAAGGCATATTGGGCCATTAAAGAGCTCAATTATGATTTCAAACTTGCCGGTGGGAAGAGGTTATTTGATATTAGCTCACTTGATGAATGGAGAACCCAATCCTATGAGAATGCCAAACCGTTTAAAGAAAAAGTTAAAAGATGGCATGACAAAAGGATACAAAAGCATGAGTTTAATGTAGGTGGCTATGTGTTGCTATTCAACTCTCGCTTAAGATTTTTTACAGGAAAACTTCTCTCTAAATGGGAAGGGCCTTACGTTATCGAGGAGGTCTATCGTTCTGGTGCCATAAAAATCAACAACTTCGAAGGCACAAATCCGAAGGTGGTGAACGGTCAAAGAATCAAACATTATATCTCAGGTAATCCTATAAATGTTGAAACTAATGTTATTGAAACCGTAACCCCGGAGGAGTACATAAGGGATACTTTCTAGAATGTTTTAGACTCCGAAAAGGAATAGGTATGTGGTACGGTAAGTAAACCGACTCCAAAACAGTTCTAATGGAAATTTTTCTCCATTTTGGAGTATTTAGAAAAATAGGAAAATAAGAAGTAGTCCGGGAAGGACATGAGGCTTCCACGAGGGTGGAGGGCGTGCCCCCTGCCTCGTGGGCACCTCGTGTGCCCTCCGGACTCCGTTTTCTCGCACGATACTTCTTTTTGGTCGGTAAAAATTCATTATATAATCTCCTGAAGGCTTTGACCACCGTACCACACAAATATCCTCTGTTTTTGTTTCAAGGTGTTTTCTGCCAAAGTTGTCAAGGCCAGGCATCATGCCATCTTCCTCCTCCAACAATGGTGACAATGATGCTTGGCTAATGAAGATAGAGCTGAAGAGAGAAGAACCCGGGGAGATCAACAAGGATGATGGGATCAAGAAGGCCATGCAGGACCAAGTTCCGGCAGCAGAAGATGAAGACATCCTCCAACCTCATCACAATCTTCTTACCCCAACGGAGATTGAAGCTTTCAAGATGATTGAGTTAGCTCGCATACAAAATAAGTATCTCACGCGTGAAAAATATTTTGTTGAAGGAGCATATCACTGTACTCAAGGGCATTATTCGCAAATTGGAGGATCTCCTACGTTCGATGTGCGACTATCCATCATCACCACCATCTTCTTCACCAGCAAAGGAGAAATCAGTATCGGGTATGGGCACTCCCCTTGGCAACTGCCAAGCTTGGGGGAGGTGCCCCGGTATCGTATCACCATCACACTCCTATCTTTACCGTTTTTCTTAGTTTGATCCTTTTGGTAATATCTTGATCTAGTAGAGTAAAGTTTTGGTATGATTTAGTTTTGAGTTTTGCCTTATGATCCTTCTATGTAATCGAGTCCATGAGCTATATATAATAAAGATTAGTGTTGAGTCAAGGGCTTGATTATCTTGGTATGATCTTGAGAGAAAAGAGAAAGAATAAAAAGAAATAAAGAGATCATATTGATCTTATGGAGAGTAATGACTTCACATATAAAGAGTATGATGAATAAAAGTTGTTGAGAGTTGAAAAACATAGTTTTGGTCATTGTTGCAATTAATAGGAAGTAATAAAGAAAGATAGGTTTTCACATATAAATATACTATCTTGGACTTTTTTTTATGATTGTGAGCACTCGTTAAAATATGACATGCTAAAGAGTTGATGTTGGACAAGGAAGACAACGTGATGGGTTATGTTTTCTTATGTCTGAAATAAAGTATATTGTCATGGATCATCCAACATGTTGAGCTTGCCTTTCTCCCTCATGCTAGCCAAATTCTTTGCACCAAGTAGAGATACTACTTGTGCTTCCGAATATCCTTAAACCCAGTTTTGTCATGAGAGTCCACCATACCTACCTATGGATTGAGTAAGATCCTTCAAGTAAGTTGTCATCGTTGCATGCAATAAAAATTGCTCTCTAAATATGTATGATTTATTAGTGTGGAGAAAATAAGCTTTATATGATCTTGTGATGTGGAAGCAATAAAAGCGACGGACTGCATAATAAAGGTCCATATCACAAGTGGCAATATAAAGTGATGTTCTTTTGCATTAATATTTCGTGCATCCAACCATAAAAGCACATGACAACCTCTGCTTCCCTCTGCGAAGGGCCTATCTTTTATTTTTGTCTTATACCTTATACAAGAGTCATGGTGATCTTCACCTTTCCTTTTTACATTTTATCATTTGGCAAGCACCTTGTGTTGGAAAGATCCTGATATATATATATATATATATCCAATTGGATGTAAGTTAGCATGAACTATTATTGTTGACATTACCCTTGAGGTAAAAGGTTGGGCGGCAACACTATTAGCCCCTATCTTTCTCTGTGTCCGATTAAAACTCCATACCCAAAAGTATTGCATGAGTGTTAGCAATTGTGAAAGACTAAATGATAGTTGAGTATGTGGACTTGCTGAAAAGCTCTTATATTGACTCTTTCTGATGTTATGGTAAATTGCAATTGCTTCAATGACCAAGATCATAGTTTGTTAGTTCTCAATGAACTTTCTGATTCATACTTGACATTGTGAATAGATTATTACTTGAGCATAAGAAATCATATGACAATATCCATATATGTTGCTGTTATAAGAACGATCATGATGCACTCATGGCCGTATTTTATTTTATCGACACCTCTATCTCTAAACATGTGGACGTATTTATCGTTTTCGGCTTCCGCTTGAGGACAAGCGAGGTCTAAGCTTGGGCGAGTTGATACGTCCATTTTGCATCATTCTTTTATCTCGATATTTAGTGCATTATGGGATGTTATTACACGTTATATCACAATACTTATGCCTATTCTCTCTTATTTTACAAGGTTTACATGAAGAGGGAAAATGCCGGCAGCTGGAATTCTGGGTTGGAAAAGGAGCAAATATTATGGACCTATTCTGCACAGCTCCAAAAGTCCTGAAACTTCACGAAAGTTATTTTTGGAATTAATAAAATACTGGCGAAAGAATCCACCGGAGGGGGCCCACACCCTGGCCACGAGGGTGGGGGGTGCGCCCTACCCCCTGGGCGCGCCCCCTGCCTCGTGGGCCCCCTGGCAGGCCTCCGGTACCCATCTTCTGCTATATGAAGTCTTTTACCCTGGAAAAAATCAGAGGCAAGCTTTTGGGAAGAAACTCCACCGCCACGAGGCGGAACCTTGGCGGAACCAATCTAGGGCTCTGGCAGAGTTGTTCTGCCGGGGAAACATCCCTCCGGGAGGGGGAAATCATCACCATCGTCATCACCAACGATCCTCTCATCGGGAGGGGGTCAATCTCCATCAACATCTTCACCAGCACCATCTTCTCTAAAACCCTAGTTCATCTCTTGTATCCAATCTTTGTCCCAAAGCCTCAGATTGGTACCTGTGGGTTGCTAGTAGTGTTGATTGCTCCTTGTAGTTGATGCTAGTTGGTTTATTTGGTGGAAGATCATATGCTCAGATCCTTTATGCATATTAATACCCCTCTGATTATGAACATGAATATGATTTGTGAGTAGTTATGTTTGTTCCTGAGGACATGGGAGAAGTCTTGCTATAAGTAGTCATGTGAATTTGGTATTCGTTCCATACTTTGATGAGATGTATGATGTCTTTCCTCTAGTGGTGTTATGTGAACGTCGACTACATGACACTTCACCATTGTTTGGGCCTAGAGGAAGGCATTGGGAAGTAATAAGTAGATGATGGGTTCCTAGAGTGACAGAAGCTTAAACCCTAGTTTATGCGTTGCTTCGTAAGGGGCTGATTTGGATCCATATGTTTCATGCTATGGTTAGGTTTACCTTAATACTTCTTTTGTAGTTCTGGATGCTTGCAATATGGGTTAATTAGAAGTGGGATGCTTGTCCAAGAAAGGGCAGCACCCAAGCACCGGTCCACCCACATACCAAATTATCAAAGTAACGAACGCGAATCATATGAGCGTGATGAAAACTAGCTTGACGATAATTCCCATGTGTCCTCAGGAGCGTTTTCCTTCATATAAGAGTTTGTCCAGGCTTGTCCTTTGCTACAAAAAGGACTGGTCCAGCTTGCTGCACCTCCTTTACTTTCATTACTTGTTACCCGCTACAAATTACCTTATCACAAAACTATCTGTTACCGATAATTTCAGTGCTTGCAGAGAATACCTTACTGAAAACTGCTTATCATTTCCTTTTGCTCCTCGTTGGGTTCGACACTCTTACTTATCGAAAGGACTATGATAGATCCCCTATACTTGTGGGTCATCAATAGCCTGCCAGGGGAAACTCGTTTATTTAAAAATATGGAGGCATCCCACCTCTGCATGGACATATACATGCACGAGTCCTTAGCAAGGTTTATCGTTTTCATTAATACGCTGATCAAACAAGTACAGACCTTACAGGACACACACATGGACTCAAGAGATTACATTATTAGAACTAAAATTTGGCAAGTGCCAACAGATTTACTATTGAAACAAGATAAGTGCCCCATGAAGTCCTCTCCCTGTCCCTCTTATCCCAGGTATTGCAGTGGGAAGGGAAGAGGGCAAAAGGGGTGCCTAAGCAGACGCCACCCCAACCCCCTCAGGGCCTACCGGGCGCAGCCTGACAAGATCGGGAGTGGCAAGGCTGCAAAGGAGGAGGACGAAAGGAGCAGCTCAGCGGTGCCCTGGTCACCACCTCCAGGGTCGGTCAGAAGCCCCACCACAGGCACCGGCAGGGAGGGTGTAGGATCGAAAGTATGTCTAGAGGGGGGGGGGGGTGATTAGACTACTTGACCAAATAAAAATCTAGCCTTTTCCCAATTTTAAGTCTTGGCAGATTTTAGCAACTTATCACAAGTCAAGCAATCAACCTACACATGCAAATCTTAGAGTATAGCAGCGGAATATAAATCATTGCATATGAAGGTAAAGGGGAGGAGTTTGGAGGGAGCAAACGCAATGTAGACATCAAGTTTTTTGGCGTGGTTCCAATAGGTGGTGCTATCGTACATCCACATTGATGAAGACTTCAACCCACGAAGGGTAATGGTTGCGCGAGTCCACGGAGGGCTCCACCCACAAAGGATCCACGAAGAAGCAAACTTGTCTATCCCACCATGCCATCGCAAACGAAGGACTTGCCTCACTAGGGTAGATCTTCACGAAGTAGGCGATCTCCTTGCCCGTACAAACTCCTTGGTTCAACTCCACAATCTTGACGGAGGCTCCCAAGTGACACCTAACCAATCTAGGAGACACCACTCTCCAAAAGGTAATAGATGGTGTGTTGATGATGAACTCGTTGCTCTTGTGCTTCAAATGATAGTCTCCCCAACACTCGACTCTTTCTCATATATTTGGATTTAGTGGAAAGATGAGTTGAGTGGAAAGCAACTTGGGGAAGGCTAGAGATCAAGATTCTTGTGGTTGGATTAGTGTATCTTGGTCTCAACACATGAGTTGGTGGTTCTCTCTTAGAAAATGAATGGTAGAAGTGTAGGCACATTCTAATGGCTCTCTCCACGAATGGAGGAAGGGTGGAGGGGTATATATAGCCTCCACACAAAATCTAACCATTACACATAATTTACCAAACTCGGTGGGACCGAATCGAGAAACTCGGTCAGAACGATTTAGTTCAAAATGTGAACGTTAGGATTTTCGGTGGGACCGACATATCAACTCAGTGGGACCGATTTCATTAGGGTTAGGGTATAACGTAATCTCGGTGAGACCGATCACATAAACTCGGTGGGACCGATTTCTGTGATAGGCAAACCGAGAGTTGGTCAGGCAAACCCGGTGGGACCGATCGCTCATTTCAGTGAGACCGAAATGTTATGAAAAGGAAACAGAGAGTTTGCATTGCGAACTCGGTGGGACCGATCGCTCGTCTCGGTTAGACTGAAACGTTACAAAGGGAAACATAGAGTTAGCAATCCCATCCCGGTGAGACCGAGATCCCTATCGGTGAGACCGAATTGATTAGGGTTTCTGGCTATGGCTATGTCAAATGAACTCGGTGGCGCCGGATAGATCAAATCGGTGGGGCCGAGTTTGTCTTTTGGTTTGGGACATATGTGGATATGAGAAAGTGGTTGAGGGCTTTTGGAGCATATCACTAAGCATTTTGAGCAAGCAAGCCATTAAGCAACACCTCATCCCCTGTTAATACTATTGGCTTTTCCTATGGACTCAATGTGATCTTGGATCACTAAAATGAAAATGTAGAGTCTTGATCTTGAGCCAATATGTGTCCTTAGCATTTTGAGGGGTCCACATCTTTAGTCCATGCCATGCCAATCATTGAACTTTCTGAAATGATCTTCTTGAAAGAGTATTAGTTCAATGAGCTATATCTTGTTAAGAATTACCAAAACCACCTAGGGATAGTTGCACTTTCAATCTCCCCCTTTTTGGTAATTGATGACAACATATAGATCAAAGCTTCGACAAATGATAATAAGATTGAAATATATCGTCGCTTTGAGAAGTATGTGATAAGCAAGAGCTCCCCCTGAATTTGTGCATTATTTAGAATTTGCTTTTGAATGCAAATGCACAATCGATTAGGATCATGGGTTACTCTTCCATGTCACATACATCTTGGTGGAGCGCTCAAAATGATAGAATATGAAATATGTACTCATCACTAAGGCAGAGTGAATGATCATACAAGTATCTCACACACACATGAAGTATCATCAGGCAAGCAAACAAATAAGTGTCAAACAAGTAGCAAAAGAGATAGCAAAAAGAAGCAAACTATCTCTCTCTCTCTCAGTAAACTCTCTCTCTCAAAGCCTATGATCTATACACTTTCTCCCCATTTGGCAACAAGTTACCAAAAAGCTCAAAAAAGCATAGTGTTATGCGTCTCTCTAGGCTTGATCTTCGGGAGGAGGCGTTGAGAGGACTCCAAGGACGAATGCATCTGTTGAAGTTGTTGGAGCTGGTGGAGTGGCAACTGGAGGGGCTGCTGATGCTGTGGCTACAGGTGCTGATGTAGTAGCTCTTGTATCTGTCACATGCATTGTTCAGACCTCTGTGCCCTAGGCACTCTCTGAAAGGCATCTGTGATAGCTTTCCCTTTCTTCTCCTCAGCTTCTTCCTGCAGCCGCTCAACAGCTATCTGCATCTCTGTCACCTTCAAGTCAAGATCATAGAATTTTGTCTCAATGATCCTCTCCAGGCTCTCTTGGTTTTGAGTCAGGGTGGCCAATCCTTTCTCAATCCTCAAAGTGGCTTGAATAAGATATCCAAGTTGATCTTGCTTTGACTTGAGGAACACTTGTGAAGCCTCTTCAACACTTGGCATCTTGGCTGCCTTCTCAGCTTTTGCTTTCTCCTTCTTCTCTTGAGCCTCTACAGATGTGGGATCTTCATCATTCATGACAACTATGTTGTCCTCAAAGTCAGGCCTCAAGGGAAGATGTTCCTTGTCCAATAAGTATGTGCATGTGCCCATCTTGGAGTTGATGAGCATCTGTATGTGTGGAGCATACCCACATGATCTATTCTGAGCTGTTGTTGTCCTCTTGATTGTCTCAACAAATAGACTCATCACTTTGAACTTCTGGGGCACACCAAACAACTGCAGCAAATTTATGGAGTGGCCTCTGATCATCCTATGATCTCCTGATTTGGGCAACAAGGTGTGCCTCAAGATGGTGTTGATGGTGGTCAGACCAGACAACAGATAATATACAGAGCCTAGCTTATGATTCTCCAAGGCTTTGTCAGGAATCTCCTTATACATGTTGGCCATGGAGTTGTGATCTTTCTTCCTCTTGGCATAGACATCTATGTCATCCTCAAGCTCTAGAGGGGCATTGATCAGCTTGGCCCACTCAGCAACTGTTGATTGGTACCTTGTACCTTCAGACATCCGAACAATCCTTCCATCAGGATAGAAATGAGTTGTAGAGTAGAATTGCATAATGAGCTCATCATTCCACTTGGTGAGTTTCTGACCCACAAAAGTATCTACTCCACATAGTGTGAAACTTTCATGCACTCCTGGGAAGTGGTCTTCATTGTTGTCGATGTACTTCCAGTCAAACCACTTCATATCATAGACAATAGGCTTCTTATCTAGCAGAATAGTCTCATAGAAGTCATGCTGCTCCTTAGTGTGAAACCTATTATCCACAATAGTCCTTCTCCTCACAACATATGGATCTGATTCCCTCCATAATCTGAGACCTGCATCTTTTCTGATTTTCATATTTTCTGCCACTGGATGATTGTCATCATGGTCAGGGATCTTGGGCTTCAGCATCTTCTTCTTCTTCTTCAATCTTAGGCACTGGGGTCTTGTTCTTCTTAGCAGCTGGTATGTTTCTTGTGCTCCTCTTTGGTGCAGTCTTGGGGGCTGGAGTAGAAGCTTTGGGGGAAGTCTTGGGCTTAGAAGGGGCAGCCCCAGACTTGATGGCATCCCCCATCAGCTTTTGAGCTTTAGGTGCTAGTGCAACATCCTCTACCTAAGATTGCTCATCAGACTGAATCATCATTGAGGGTTTTGCAATAACTGTGGCCATGGTATTCTTCACCCTTTCCTTTCTCTTCTTGCCCTCACAAGCAGCCTCTCCTCCAGTTGATTTGGAAGTTTCAAGAGTGGAGGCTCTGGCCTTTGACATGGGAACCCTCTTTGCAGGAGCCTTCTTGTTCAAACCAGGCTTTGTAGATACAACTGTGCCAAATTCCTTCTTGACAACCTTTTTCTTGGAGCTGACCTCCTCCTCAGCAGCAACATAGTCTTCATCATCAGAATCAGAATTTCTCTTCCTCCTGTGCCTAGTAGTAGCCTTAGGCAGGTTGCTAAGAGTACTTCTGCTGCCTTCATCATAACTGCCAGAGGGACTAGTGCCCTCACTCAGATTCACCTGCTCCTCAGACTTGTTCTGGCTATCACTCTGATCTGACATGTCTGATACTGCAAACTGACAGCTGACCCTGTGAATAGTTATAGATGAGATAGAGTGGATGAGCATCACAAAATGCAGAGATTTTGCAAAACAAATGAGTCAAAAACTTAGTTTTAGTTTTCCACATAAAGCATTTCAGAGCTACCGATTTGTTAAACTCGGTGACACCAAAGCAACTTTGGAGTCTAAACTAGTGAAATCGGTCAGACCGAGACACAGTTCGGTGACTCCGAGATTGTTAGGGTTTCACTGAGAGTTGAACTCGGTCACACCGATTTGCAAGTTTCGATGAGACCGAAAGTTACAAGTATACTGTCCTAAGCCAAGTCGATGAGACCAATTTCCACAACTCGGTCAGTCAGAGATGAGTTCAGTGGAAACCTAACCCTAAATTTTCGAATCAAAACTAATCTAATGGAAGTTTTTATTGGATAGATTGATCTCATACGTGGTCAGAAACATGGCATTGACTTTGTCTTAAGAATCAGAGGTAAGGATTGCACAAAGATTCGAACACATACCCTAACTTGGCGATTAGCTCGCTACGGCGGCAACGGCGGTGTAGAATTCCGTTGACAGCGACAGAGACCAGCGGTGGGAGGTCGCTGGCGACGAGAGGACAATCCGGAGACCCAAGTCGGCAGAGCAGGATACGCGCGGGCTAATAGGTTTCGGATAAATTTCCAAAATTTGACCTGTCGGTATATATATCTTGACCCTGTCGGTGTGATCGAGTGGAACAACTCGGTGGCACCGAGATGCAAAATCACAAGCGGTTACTGCAACTCGGTGTGACCGAATGGTTCTAATCGGTTGCACCGAGGTTGAAAACCTAGATCAACTTAGTGAACTCGGTTTGACCGAAAAGGATGAATCGGTCAGACCGAAATGCACAGAGAGGTTTTGGAAGTTTAAGTCTATGACGAATCGGTAACTCCGAGTGCTCCTCACCCAGAGGGTTCGAATCTGACTTGATCAAACTTTGTGATGTAGCATGAATAGAGTTTGAGACGAGAAAAGCATAGATAGCTAGAGAAGGTTCTTAGGTATTCTTGTCCATCCATTTAGCAAAAGAAGAAGAGCCAAACAATCAAAGCAACAAATGGATGTCCTCGAATGAGAAAAATATGCAATCAACATGTTCACACAATAAAATGGCAAATGAAATATGTGGCAAAGCATGCACAAACACTCTAGCATCTATCAAGCAATTGGCAATGACTAGGTCATCTATATATGAGTATATTGACTTAGGAGTCAAATGAGAACATTTGATCATAGGTCACACTCATCGTTTAAGCGCAAGTGGGGTTACCACTTTTACATAAAGCATTGTTGTGTCCACACCATTAGAGTTGCTTTAGCTCAATTCTTAGAGTAAAGCTCCCCCTAGATGTGATATCCCCCCTAAGAGGGATGAACTAACCTTGGGTTTTGTCGATGATGACTTCATGTAGATGTTGAAGATGTGGATGCTCAATGTTGATCTAGATCATTCGTAGCAATCCATTGGAGTGAGTCGCACTTTCAATACCTACACGGGTTAGTCCCACAAGGAACAAACAAGGATATCCATAAACATAGAGTGAAGTTCACACAAGATGATGTCCATGAAAGCATTAGGTTACCTTGTCCCTTGTCTTACCAACAAGAGGGTTTGTGACTCCTTGAACTAGTGCAAGATGTGGAAGTTGTTTGCACTTGTTCTCGCCAAAATGATATGAGTGAAGTATGTTGGCGGAGTCACCCTCAAGAACTCTCTAGTTCTTCTTCTTCGGGATCGACATCTACTTGATGGGAATCCTTGGAGTTGTAGTCATACTTTATGAAGTAGAACTTGATGTAGTCTTGGGAACCCACTTGACCAAGGCCTTGGGAGCTTCTTCAAATGCATCAATCTCCTCTTGAAGCTTGTCCTTGCCTTTTTGCTTGTGGTCTCATGGTGGAAGATCATCTTGAGCTTGTGTTCCCTTGAAGGAAGTAGGATCATACTTCTCTTGTTGAGGAACAAACTTTGTCTTGGGGTATTGATCTTCTTCCCACTCAACTCCATTGGCATTGAACTTTCATTCAAAACCAACACCTTGATTCTTCCGGTGCCTTCCTTGCTTGCGTACAATTTCCTAAAATTGCTTACTTATGGCAAGGCTCTTGTAAACACCTTCTCTATAATTCCCTTCAATAAGCTATTTTCTTGCTCAAGTGTAACTTGGCTAAGAGAATCATTAGTGGAATCAAGAGAACTACTAGAAGCAACATCATTGGATTTAACATGATTATTGTTACTACTAGAAGAAGAATCTGTCTTGTTCTTGTTGCTAGATTTTACTTGTGGCATGTAAGTAGACAAGAGTAAATGCTTGGCAATGTGTGAAGAACTTTTCTTACGAAGATCATCATTGATTGCCTTTAAGAACCCATGCTCTTGCTCAAGGTTGAGCTTTTCAAAGCGTAGCTTCTCATGAGTCTTTAAAAGCTCTCGATGATCTTCCAAGGTAGTTTTATGAGCTAAATTAAGAGTGTTTAGTTCTTTAGTTAGACGCTCAATCTCCTTCTTATCATTGTCATTCGTTTTATCTTGATTAGCATGATTAATAGCAAGTTCATCATAGTTTTCATCACTAGAGTTGTCAACAAGTAAATCATCGTCACCTAGCAAAACATCTGCATCACTATTGAAATCAACATACTCGGGGTGTGATACCTTTGGGCCTTTAGCCATGAAGCATCTACCAATTCCTTCATTTTGTGAGTAAAATATTTCATAGGAGTTGGTTGACACAAGTGCCAGACCGGCAACACCTTCATCTTGAGTATATTTGGAGTCAGAGTGATAATTTCTCTCGGAGTGATGATCGGATTCGGAGCCGGATACCCATTCACCAACATGAGCTTGATGTTTTCATTTTGTGTAGCTCCTTGATGACTTCTCCTTCCTTTCCGAATCCTTTCTTCTGCGAGAGGTTCTTTGTTCATAACGATCATCTCTGCTCCTTCTCTCTCTTGGAGGTGATTCTTCTCTTCTACTTCTCCTTTTAGGTGAGTCTTCTCTTCTTTTGTAGGGAGCCGTACACTCATTGGAGCAGTGTCCGTGTTTTCCACAATTATAGCAATTACGCTCACAACTAGAAGATCTTTTGTCATTAGAGGACCTTGACTAGGAACTTCTTTCCTTGCTTCTAATCTTGTAGAACTTGTTGAAATTCTTCACCATTAGGCTCAATTCCTCATTGAAGGCTTGTTTCTCACTTGATGATGTAGGAGCATCACATGAGTCTTTGTAAGCACCACTTGACTTGTTGTGAAGATCTTCTTTATCCTTGAGTGACATCTCATGAGCAACAATTCTACCAATGACTTCGGTTGGCTTGAGATCTTTGTAGTTGGGCATCATTTGGATCAATGTGAACACGGTATCATATTTTCCATCCAAGGCTCTTAGGATCTTCTTGATGATGAATCTGTCGGTCATCTCTTCACTCCCTAAGCCGGCAATCTCATTTGTGATGAGAGCAAGCCTAGAGTATGTTTCAGCAACACCTTCACCATCCTTCATTTTGAACTTGTCAAGCTGACTTTGAAGCACATCCAATTTGGATTCCTTGACGGAGTCGGTACCTTCGTGCATATAAATCAAAGTATCCCAAATTTCCTTTGCATTCTCAAGACGGCTGATTTTGTTGAATTCTTCGGGGCACAATCCATTGAAGAGGATAACACAAGCTTGAGCATTGTATTGCAGCATCTTCAACTCTTCCGCGGTAGCTTCACGGTTCGGTTCTCTCCCATCAAAGAATTCACCTTGCAAGCCAATACACACAATAGCCCAAAGGGCGGAGTTATGTCCAAGAATATGCATTTTCATCTTATGCTTCCAACTAGCAAAATTAGTACCATCAAAGTAAGGACCTCTACGGTGGTAATTTCCCTCGCTAGATGCCATACTCTCCTAGGTTGTGAAACCAAGGCTATGATCACCAAAGCTATGGAAATCAAGGCAAATGGTGACCAAAGCTCTGATACCACTTGTAGGATCGAAAGTATGTCTAGAGGGGGGTGATTAGACTACTTGACCAAATAAAAATCTAGCCTTTTCCCAATTTTAAGTCTTGGCAGATTTTAGCAACTTATCACAAGTCAAGCAATCAACCTACACATGCAAATCTTAGAGTATAGTAGCGGAATGTAAATCATTGCATATGAAGGTAAAGGGGAGGAGTTTGGAGGGAGCAAACGCAATGTAGACACGGAGATTTTTGGCATGGTTCCGATAGGTGGTGCTATCGTACATCCACGTTGATGGAGACTTGAACCCACGAAGGGTAACGGTTGCGCGAGTCCACGAAGGGCTCCACCCATGAAGGGTCCACGAAGAAGCAACCTTGTCTATCTCACCATGGCCATCGCCCACGAAGGACTTGCCTCACTAGGGTAGATCTTCACGAAGTAGGCGATCTCCTTGCCCGTACATACTCCTTGGTTCAACTCTACAATATTGACGGAGGCTCCCAAGTGACACCTAACGAATCTAGGAGACACCACTCTCCAAAAGGTAATAGATGGTGTGTTGATGATGAAATCCTTGCTCTTGTGCTTCAATGATAGTCTCCCCAACACTCAACTCTCTCACACAGATTTGGATTTGGTGGAAAGATGATTTGAGTGGAAAGCAACTTGGGGAAGGCTAGAGATCAAGATTCTTGTGGTTGGATTGGTATATCTTGGTCTCAACACATGAGCAGGTGGTTCTCTCTCAGAAAATGAATCGTAGAAGTGTAGGCACGTTCTGATGGCTCTCTCCATGAATGGAGGAAGGGTGGAGGGGTATATATAGCCTCCAAAAAAAGTCTAACTAGTACACACAATTTACCAAACTCGGTGGGACCGAATCGAGAAACTCGGTCAGACCGATTTCGTTCAAAATGTGAACGTTAGGATTTTCGGTGGGACCGACATGTCAACTCGATGGGACTGATTTCATTAGGGTTAGGGCATAACGTAATCTCGGTGAGATCGATCACATAAACTCGGTGGGACCGATTTCTGTGATAGGCAAACAGAGAGTTGGTCAGGCAAACTTGGTGGGACCGATCACTCATTTCGATGGGACCAAAACGTTATGAAAAGGAAACAGAGAGTTTGCATTGCAAACTCGGTGGGACCGATCGCTCATCCGGTTAGACCGAAACGTTTCGAAGGGAAACAGAGAGTTAGCAATCCTATCTCGGTGAGACTGAGATCCCTATCGGTGAGACCGAACTGATTAGGGTTTCTTGCTATGGCTATGTCAAATGAACTCGGTGGCGCCGAATAGATGAAATCGGTGGGGCCGAGTTTGACTTTTGGTTTGGGACATATGTGGATATGAGAAAGTGGTTGAGGGCTTTTGGAGCATATCACTAAGCATTTTGAGCAAGCAAGCCATTAAGCAACACCCCATCCCCTCTTAATAATATTGGCTTTTCCTGTGGACTCAATGTGATCTTGGATCACTAAAATGAAAATGTAGAGTCTTGAGCTTGAGCCAATATGTGTCCTTACCATTTTGAGGGGTCCGCATCTCTAGTCCATGCCATGCCAATCATTGAACTTTCTGAAATGATCATCTTGAAAGAGTATTAGTTCAATGAGCTATATCTTGTTAAGAATTACCAAAACCACCCAGGGATAGTTGCACTTTCGGAGGACCGTCGGAGCTCAGCTGGAAGACTGATGGAGGAGGCGAAGGCACCAAGAGAGCGAACCCTTCCTAGCGACCGGGAAGTCGGTGCCAGGGAAGGGAGGGGAAGGATGGAAAGACGAGGCAGCAAGTCGCCAGTATGAGACGAACGCGTCAGTGCCGTCGTACTCCAACCTGACGGCCTTCCTCCCACCTTCTCCGTCTTCCTTGGCTTCATCTTCATCAACACCGCTCCAGGGAAGCGCCGACCTCTCGGTCTGGCACCTTCCCCGGAGAAGTAGCCGAGGGCCAAGACGGCCAGGGGGCTCGGGGGGCACCGCTCCCCACCTTGGCAGGCAGGAAGGCACCACTCTCTTCAGCGTCGATGTAGCGACCAGACCTCAAACAGTCTAGTCTCTGTGCATCAGTGTCATCCCTGGATCGGTAATGCTGACACGCATAGTACTTGAAGGATTTATAACAGAGTAGCAATCACACACTTATTACATCGAATTGTCTCAAGAGAGAACTTATTACAATAGATATGGCTTAAGGCCATCTAAATACGATAACACCGGAAGGCTTGGAAGACAAAGTGAGTCCATCAACTCCAACGGCATCACTGAGTATAACACCATGACCTAAGGCTCCTTACTCATCGTCTCAAAAGTCTGCAACATGATACGTTGCAGCCTGAAAACGGGTCAGCACATGGAATATGCTGGCAAAGTAACACATAGAGAGTAATGAACAGAATAATGCTATCACTACATGCATATTTGGCTGGTGGAAAGCTCTATGGTTACAGTTTTTGCGAAAAGCCAATTTTTCCCTACTGCAAAGGGATATATTTTTATTTAACTACAAAGTTGGTTGAAAAATATCGAGAAGGTAAACCCCCTCTCAATCCCAATTAAAAGTAATCATTAACAACCCAACAAAATTAGTTAAGTATAAGATGATGAGATTCACATGATAATCCAAGAACTAGATACTCAAGATGTCCATAACCGGGGACACGGCTAACCATGATTAGATTGTACACTCTGCAGAGGTTTGTGCACTTTTCCCCACAAGACTCGATCTCCTCCGTTGGATTGCTCGCACTACATGGTGTTTGAGAAACGGATGACCGAGACACAGTCTTTCAGAAGCGTTAGCACCTTACGATGGGTAGACAGTTACACCTACTTTCCCCTACATCTGCTAGTCTACCACTGTAAGAGTTCACACGACTTAATCAACTATGCTAGAGCCCATAATAGCATGTGGCTGCACACGGAAGTTTCTAGCATGAATAATCTCATGATCCCTTTGAGCCTGGGTGGCGGTCCATAAAAAAACAGGCAATCACTGGAATACCCAGGTGCCTCAATCCACCCAGATGTGTGTTTAAGTTGCCACCTTAAGTAAACCATTAATTAACAATCTCACATCTGTCATGGATACACTCACCCAATCCACGTCTACTAGCATAGCATAGCAATAAGCAAACGTAGAAGTAACTCCCAAAGGTTGATAATAAAACAGGTAATAGGTACTACCTCATCTACTTCCCGATACCCACAATTTAATTAGATCCTAATCATGCAATTGTTTGAGGATTGATCTAATGCAATAAAACTGGGTATGAAAAGAGGTATGATCAAAGTGTTACTTGCCTTGCTGATGATCCGTGAAACCTAGAGATTCGAAGTAGCACGCTGCGCACTCCGGGTACTCTATCGCAAACAAACAAGCATACAATAAGCACTCATCTAATGCATAGGTAAAACTCAAATAAAAGATCTAACCAGAAAGTTCAACTTAAGAACTCCGGTTTGCAAAAAGAATCAAATCAAACGAAGCAACGAAAGTCAAACGGCGAAAGAAACAATCTTCGTTTACTAATCTGGACCTAAGTCAAATTTTACAGTAGCAAAAACTTGTTTCAGTTGGTTAAACGGAAAGAGAGTTTCGAGACGAAACTCTAGGCGCTTGAATCGCCTGATTCCGATAAACGAGCGAAAAGTTATACTAGAACGAAAAACAGATCGGAAATCGCGATCAGAAATAATCGCGGAAAATCCGAGAAAAAGAAAACGGACGAACAAGCTAACGAACGAACGTTCGCTGTCTGCGGAAAAAAAAACCGAAAACCGTTCGTTAAAACGAACGAACGAACGAATGTTCGCTAAATAAACTAAACCGGAAAAACAGATCTAGGGTTTAAAAAAACCAAAGGAAAAACCGGATGGAAAACCGAACGGTTTTCTCGAGGAAAACCGCCGGCGGCGGGGCGGTGGTCAACCTCGGCGGGGCGACGGGCGGCTCCGGCGAGGCGGCGGGGTCGGCGGCGGGGCTCCGGCGTCGGGCGGCGGCGGATCGGGCTAGGGCTAGGGTTTTTCGGCGGCGGGGGCGACTTGGGATGACGGGGCCTCGGGGGCGCGGCTTATAAAAGCTTGGCCGGGCGGAGTCCTGGCCGAATACGGCCCAAGGTCGGTTCGCGTTTTTTTAAATAATTTTGCGCAGAAAAACAAATAAAAGAAATACTAAACGGACTCCAAAAATCCCGAAATAAATTTTCCCCGACTTATAAAATCAAGCCGGACAAGAAGAACATTTATTTGGGGCCTAAATGCGATTTTGAAAAACGCGTATTTTTCCTAATTCAAATAATAATCAAATAAAATCCAAATAAAATCAAATATTGGTTTTTAATATTTTTCCTCCAATATTTCATTATTTGTGGAGAAGTCATTTTATCCCCTCTCATATATTTTGATATGAAATATTTTTGGAGAGAAAAATAATTAAAACAAATGATCCTATTTTCAAAATTTGAGAAAACCCAAAATATGAAAATAACGAAATCCCCAACTCTCTCCGTGGGTCCTCGAGTTGCGTAGAATTTCTAGGATCGCAAAACAAAATGCAATAAAATATGTTATGCATGATGATCTAATGTATAACATTCCAAATTGAAAATTTGGGATGTTACAAACCTACCCCCCTTAAGATGAATCTCGCCCTCGAGATTCGGGTTGGCTAGAAAATAGGTGAGAGTGGTCCTTCCGTAGATCTTCCTCTCGCTCCCAGGTGGCTTCATCCTCGGTATGGTGACTCCACAGAACTTTGCAAAACTTGATAACCTTGCTGCGGGTGACTCGGCTGGCATATTCGAGAATCTTAACTGGTTTCTCCTCGTAGGTCAAATTACTATCCAACTGAATCGCTTCCAGGGGCACTGTATCTTTCAGTGGTATCTTAGCCATCTCCGCGTGGCACTTCTTCAACTGGGATACGTGGAACACATCGTGAACTCCCGACAATCCTTCGGGCAATTCCAACTTGTAAGCAACTTCTCCCATACGCTCCAAAACTTTGTATGGTCCTACAAAACGTGGCGCTAACTTTCCCTTAACTCCAAAGCGCTTCACTCCTCGAAGTGGTGATACTCGAAGATAAACTCTGTCTCCGACTTCGTAAACTGTCTCCTTGCGTTTAGAATCCGCATAACTCTTCTGCCTGGACTGGGCTACCTTGAGCCTATCGCGAATCAACTTCACCTTCTGTTCAGACTCTTTAATCAAATCTGGTCCAAACAACTGACGGTCTCCAACTTCGTCCCACAACAACGGTGTCCTGCACCTCCTTCCGTACAGAGCTTCGAAAGGGGCCATCTTCAAACTGGATTGGTAGCTATTGTTGTAAGAAAACTCTGCATATGGCAAATTGTCGTCCCAACTGGATCCATAATCTAGCGCACAAGCTCTCAGCATGTCCTCCAAAATCTGATTGACTCTCTCGGTCTGTCCGTCTGTCTGTGGATGAAAAGCGGTACTGAACTCTAGCCTGGTACCCAAAGTTTCGTGCAACTGATTCCAAAACTTTGAAGTAAACTGGGTTCCTCTATCTGATACAATGGTCCTCGGAACTCCATGCAGACATACGATCCTGGTCATGTATATCTTTGCCAACTTAGCACTGGTATAAGTGGTCTTTACTGGGATGAAATGAGCTACCTTCGTCAAACGATCGACTACAACCCATATCGAGTCATAGCCTGAACGAGTCCTGGGCAATCCCGTGATAAAATCCATGCCTAGCTTATCCCACTTCCATTCGGGTATCGGCAATGGTTGTAGCAATCCTGCTGGCTTCTGATGCTCTGCCTTCACTCTCTGACATACATCACAAACTGCTACATACTCCGCAATATCCTTCTTCATTCCGGTCCACCAGAAACTGTCCTTCAAATCCAGATACATCTTGGTATTTCCTGGGTGAATCGAATATGGTGAATCATGGGCCTCTTGCAAAATCAACTTCCTAATCTCCGGATCATTGGGCACATAAACGCGGTCCTCAAACCATAAGGTATCGTGCTCATCCTCACGAAATCCCTTGGCTTTTCCTTTACTCAACCTTTCCTTTATCTCAGCAATCTCCTTGTCTGTCTTCTGAGCTTCTCTGATCTTATCCATCAAAGTAGACTGAATCTCCAATGCTGCTACATAGCCTCTCGGAACTATTTCCAAACATAGTTCGCGAAGATCCTCTGCTAACTCCTTGGGTAACTCTCCAGTCATGAGTGTGTTGACATGGCTCTTGCGGCTCAACGCATCAGCTACTACGTTAGCCTTCCCTGGGTGATAATGCAATCTCATATCATAATCCTTAATGAGCTCCAACCATCTCCTTTGCCTGAGATTCAACTCCTTCTGCGTGAAAATGTACTTCAAACTCTTGTGATCCGTGTACACCTCACAATGGTTTCCGATGAGAAAATGTCTCCATGTCTTCAACGCATGCACTACGGCTGCTAGCTCCAAATCATGTGTAGCATAATTCAACTCATGGGGTTTAAGTTGTCGTGAGGCATATGAAACAACTCTTCCCTCCTGCATTAGCACTGCTCCAAGTCCTCGACGAGAAGCGTCGCAATATACTTCATAATCCTTGCGTTGATCTGGCAGAATCAATACTGGCGATGTAACCAAACGTTTCTTCAACTCCTGGAAACTAGCCTCACATTCCTCAGTCCAATTGAATTTGGTGTCTTTCTTCAACAACTCCGTCATAGGCTTTGCAATCTTCGAGAAATTCTCAATGAATCTCCGGTAGTATCCTGCGAGTCCAAGAAAACTCCGGATTTCTCCAACTGTCGTGGGTGCTTCCCAATTTGTCACAGTGTTAACCTTGGTGGGATCAACTGCTATTCCTTCTCCGGAAATAACATGTCCAAGGAATCCAACTTCCTTTAACCAAAACTCGCACTTGCTGAACTTGGCATATAACTGATGTTCTCTGAGCTTTCCAAGTACCAAACGCAAATGCTCCTTATGCTCTTCTTCATTCTTCGAATAGACCAGAATATCATCAATGAACACTACGACGAACTTATCCAAAAACTCCATAAACACTTTGTTCATCATGTTCATAAAATAGGCAGGTGCGTTAGTCAGACCGAATGACATAACGGTGTACTCATATAGCCCATACCTTGTGGTAAAAGCTGTCTTGGGTATATCCTGCTCTCGAATCTTCAACTGGTGGTATCCTGATCGCAAATCAATCTTGGAAAATACTTTAGCTCCTTGTAGTCGGTCAAACAAATCATTGATCATCGGCAGTGGGTACTTGTTCTTGATGGTTACTTCATTCAAACCACGATAATCAACAACCATCCTTAACGATCCATCTTTCTTCTCCACTAGAAGTACTGGTGATCCCCAAGGTGACGAACTTGGGCGAATATATCCTTTATCCAGTAACTCCTTAATCTGCTTCTTAATTTCCTCCAAATCCTTAGCGGGCATCCTGTACGGTCTCTTAGATATTGGCCCTGTGCCTGGCAAAAGCTCAATCAAAAACTCAATGTCTCTATCCGGTGGCATGCCTGGCAACTCCTCTGGAAATACGTCAGGGAAATCCTTCACCACTGGCACTTCCTCCTGTACAACTCCTGATAAGGAATTCACTTGAGTCCTCTTCGGCACATGCCGGGATACATACTTAATCCTTCTTCCTTCTGGGGTAGTAAGCAGGATCGTCTTACTGGCGCAATCGATGTTTCCTCCATACATCGATAGCCAATCCATTCCCAAAATCACATCCAAACCTTGCGACTCCAAAACTATTAGGTCTGAGGGGAAAACATGCCTACCTATGGCCAATGGCATCTGAAAACATCCTTGGCTTGCCATATACTCTGCTCCTGGCGAGGTTACTAACATAGGTGTTCTAAGAACTTTGGTGGGCAACTTAAACTTATCCACAAATCCCCTTGATATGTATGAATGCGATGCACCAGTATCAAAAAGAACGATTGCAGTAAATGACTTAACCAAAAACTTACCTATTACTGCATCGGGCTGTGCTTCAACCTCCTCCACATTCACGTGGTTCACATGTCCTTTGTTGAAAGGGTTGGGCTTCTTCCCAGAGCTTCCATTGCCATTTCCATTCTTAGCTTCGGGACATTCATTTGCATAATGTCCAGTCTTCTGGCATTTGTAGCAAGTGACTTGGCTTAGATCCCTCTTGGCTGGGGTCGATGGGTTGGTACGGTTCTGTCCGTTGCTTCCTCCATTCCCATTACCATTCTTGGGTCCACTATGGTTGTGCGAACCTCCTCCTCCATGGGTATGCTGAAAAGGTCCTCCCGAATTTGGGGTAAAACGTGGCTTCTGATGAGCTCCAGAATTGTACTTCCCTTGTCCATACTTCCTCTTGCGGCTTTCAATCTGCTGCTGCTTCCCTTCAATCATGAGAGCTCTATCTACCAACTCCTGGTAGTTGTTGAAGGTTGCTACCATCAACTGCATGCTCAGCTCATCATTCAATCCTTCCAGAAACTTCTCCTGCTTGGCTGCATCTGTAGCAACGTCATCTGGGGCATAACGTGCTAGTTTACTAAAGTCCTCCACATACTGGCCTACGGTGCGTCCTCCTTGGCGTAAGTTGCGAAACTCACGCTTCTTCATGGCCATAGCTCCTGCTGAAACATGGGCAGTATGGAAAGCTTGCTGAAACTGGTCCCATGTGACAGTGTCAATAGGGTGTGTGGCTGTGTAATTCTCCCACCATGATGCTGCGGGTCCCTCAAGCTGATGTGCGGCAAAACACACTCTCTCCGCATCTGTGCATCCTGCAGTGGTCAGCTCCCTTCCAAGCTTGCGGAGCCAATTATCTGCCACAATCGGCTCGGTGCTGTTGGAGAACACCGGCGGATTCAGCTTAAGAAAACGGGCTAAGTGGTCCACAGGTGGTGGTGGTGGTGGGTTGTTGTTGTTGTTCCCCTGGTTCTGAACGAGCACTTGCATCAGGGCATTCTGCTGCCGAATCAACTGAGTGATCTCCGATGGGAAAAAAATCCGCTGTCGCGTCTTGGAGGCATCTGATGGGTTTTTAGAAAAGATGAGAAAATAGAATAGAATGAGGTCTAGAGGGAAAACACTATCCATATGCACATGAGACAAACACAATCATATCACTCCAATCAATTCAAACAAGGCATACAATCGATCTAACTATCGTTACAAAGTGCTTGGACTATACTATATACATGGTGGAATACTACTACTAATTTGGTGGTCTACTAGAAATATTGCTCAGTCGAAGACTCCATGATATCTGCTCCGGCTTCATCCTCCCAATCATCCTCACTAGGGTCCGAGTCGGTGTCGTCGATGATGATGTAGTTCTCCGGGCAAGTAGAATCGTCATCTTCTCCTCCTGGTGCTGGGTCTCCCATGAATACTCCTAGCTTCTGTGTCAGGTCGCCGTTCTTCCTCACTAGTGCGACGATTTCCTCCATATAATCCTCGCGTGTAGCCTTGAGTTCTTCTTCCAGTTCCATGATCCTAGTCTTTGCCTTCTTTAGATCTATCATGTCTGCGCACATCTGGTTTTCCTGGCGACGAATGTGCTGGTTTAACTCCTGAATGAAAGCTGCAATAGATCTATCCTTCCTGGTGCTGATCATCTCCCATTGCTCGTCTCGGCGCCCACAAATCTGGTAGATAGTATCCTTGAGATCATTGTGGTACACTTCTCCAATGCGTCCCATGGTAATGTGAGCTGCCATACTCTTTCCTAGACTCCAGGTTGGTGCATCAAAGGAAAACTCTATGGGTTCAGTGACTGGCGTGAACGTCCTTCCTGGAACTTGAACTTGAATCATCCAGCGCTCCTCTTCTGGTAGTGTGGCGTTGTAGGTCCCGGTGAAGCTTGGTATTCCGATGTTCAGGTACCTAGTAACTTCCTTCAAGTGTCGTCCAAAAGGTGTATCCTCATCCGGTTGCGCGAACTTGTTCCTTGCATCCGCCATCCTAAAAGAGTGGAAGAAAGGAGAGGAGTCAGAAATGAGAAGAGAGTAGTGATCTAGGGCTTTAGCTTAGTGGTCGTGTCCTACAGTCAGCGTGTGCTCTGATACCATCTTTGTAGCGACCAGACCTCAAACAGTCTAGTCTCTGTGCATCAGTGTCATCCCTGGATCGGTAATGCTGACACGCACAGTACTTGAAGGATTTATAACAGAGTAGCAATCACACACTTATTACATCGAATAGTCTCAAGAGAGAACTTATTACAATAAATATGGCTTAAGGCCATCTAAATACGATAACAGCGGAAGGCTTGGAAGATAAAGTGAGTCCATCAACTCCAACGGCATCACTGAGTATAAGACCACGACCTAAGGCTCCTTACTCGTCGTCTGAAAAGTCTGCAACATGATACGTTGCAGCCCGAAAACGGGTCAGCACATGGAATATGCTGGCAAAGTAACACATAGAGAGTAATGAACAGAATAATGCTATCACTACATGCATATTTGGCTGGTGGAAAGCTCTATGGTTACAGTTTTGCGAAAAGCCAATTTTTCCCTACTGCAAAGGAATATATTTTTATTTAACTACAAAGTTGGTTGAAAAATATTGAGAAGGTAAACCCCCTCTCAATCCCAATTAAAAGTAATCATTAACAACCCAACAAAATTAGTTAAGTATAAGATGATGAGATTCACATGATAATCCAAGAACTAGATACTCAAGATGTCCATAACCGGGGACACGGCTAACCATGATTAGATTGTACACTCTGCAGAGGTTTGTGCACTTTTCCCCACAAGACTCGATCTCCTCCGTTGGATTTCTCGCACTACATGGTGTTTGAGAAACGGATGACCGAGACACAGTCTTTCAGAAGCGTTAGCACCTTACGATGGGTAGACAGTTACACCTACTTTCCCCTACATCTGCTAGTCTACCACTGTAAGAGTTCACACGACTTAATCAACTATGCTAGAGCCCATAATAGCATGTGGCTGCACACGGAAGTTTCTAGCATGAATAATCTCATGATCCCTTTGAGCCTGGGTGGCGGTCCATAAAAAAACAGGCAATCACTGGAATACCCAGGTGCCTCAATCCACCCAGATGTGTGTTTAAGTTGCCACC